>NW_011501064.1:0-37892 GCF_000495115.2 Populus euphratica
TTTTTATTAGGTTATTACAGTTTCATAATTTTGATTGCAGGTTTTACAGGTTAACCCATGTTGACTTATGTTATTTTTTTATTTTATTTCTGTGAGGTTATCCTGATTTTATAATTCAAGTCACGAGTATAAAAAGTTAATTTATATCAATTTTTTAAAATTAATTATTTTCAATTCCATTATTAACACTAAATTTGATTAAAATTTAAGTTTCATAATTTATTTTGATCCGTTTTATATAAGATTATTATGATTTTTTGATTCGGATTATGAATCTAGTAAGTTAACTATGATTGACCCATATCGATTTAATATATTATTATTTTAATAATTTTTTTAAAAAATATCTTAAATTTTTATAATTTAAATTATATTTTTCTAGTTATTCAAATTATATATGAATTATTAAATTAATCAGGTAATATTAAATTAACATATGAGCAATTTAAGTTTTTTTTATCTGAAACAATATTAATAATTTTAATATTTTTTTCAGTGTTTTATTTTTTTCAGTTAAAAAACACTGAAGAAGCTAATCTTTCTTCTAAATACAAGCAACAGAGCCAAGTCAACCGAAGCCAATGGCATCAGCAATGGCATCAGCAATGCCATCAACCACAACTACTACTCTCAGGCCACTGTTCATCAGCCAACAAAGACCCACCAGATTCTTCTTCGTAACATCTGGAATCAAATTTCCCGATAAAAAATGGATCGACAACAAAAACAAAAACAATTACTACCACCATAAGAATGTTGGTACTTATCCTGGATTCACCGTTCTCACTTCTTGTAGCTCTTGTTCTCTTCATTCTTTTCTTTCGCTTTGCTCTCCTTCTCTTCTTTCTCATCCTTCTCTTTGCTTTCTGTTCCAACCTCGTTCTCCTCCTCTTCGATCTCCTTTCTCCTACATGACCACTACTAATCAATCCTTTCCTGACCCTCCTCCTCAATCACCCTCTACCAAAACGGTAAAGTCTCTACTTTCTCTCTCTGTCTTTCTGTATATTTCGAGGCTGTCTCAATGGAAATTGGATTAAGAAAATAACAAACTAGGCTTTTTTATGAGTTAAATATGGGTTCTGATTCTTACTCGTTTTTAGTAAAGAGTCTGTCTCTAAATTGAGCAAGTTCAGTGTAGACAGATATTACATGCTTTCGAGTAATTGGTTGAAAAAGAAAACGAAAAGTATTAGTCATTTATGAGTCGAACAGAATAAAAGTGCAACCTTTTTTGTTAATTGAAAATGGATTTTGATTGTTAAGAATGTGTGAATAAAGGTTTTCTCTAAATTGCCTGATTCAATGTGGAAATTGGAGGTTTTTGAGCAATGGATTTTCTGGATATGTAGGTGAGGGTAGTGGTTAAGGGGAGGGTGCAGGGGGTGTTTTATAGGAACTGGACAGTGGAAAATGCTACGCAATTGGGGTTAAAAGGTTGGGTGAGGAACAGAAGGGATGGTTCTGTGGAGGCTTTATTCTCTGGGGATTCTGATAAGGTACAGGAAATGGAGCAGAGGTGCCGCCGTGGCCCACCTGATGCTATGGTCACTGGCTTCCTGGTTTGCCCTTCCTCTGATGATCCTGGAATTGGTTTCCAGCGCAAAGCAACTGTTTGATGAGTACTTGGGGAGATAATCAATGGAGGATTTCTGCTTCAGTATGTATAGTTCCTGCTCAATATGAATTACAATTTTATATCTTTTTAGAGATATACACGGTGCAGTTCTGAATTATCAATTGCCTTGCTGAATAACACAGTGACTTATCAAGTTTAAGACATTGGTCTTTTGATATGTTATTTCCATTTGATGCTCTTCTTCTTCTTTAATATGCATTTCATAAACCATCTGAGCTGGGGGAAATCAACGTGCTTGCCATAGTACAGTACTTTGAACCAGAACTAGTGTTTAATCTTAACAAAATCAGTTGACAATGGAAATCATGTTATTTCTAGTGGATCTTTGTTTGCGGTTGGGCCTTTCCTTGGCTGCCTGGAACCATACCGGTTGATTTTGTAAGGCTTTTATTGGTTTGTAGATTTTATGTCTCAGAGAGGGTCCAACTACAACATGGTAAGCATGTACTAGAATCCAACGTTAGGTACAAATGATACTATTATATCACAATGTTACCCAGCCTCTTCTATATTTTCTATGTTTTAATGTATGTCTACATTTTCTTCCTGGTAAAATTATTATTAAACAGAAACTCCTGAAAAACTTGGGTTAATCAGAGATTAATTAAGAAGATCATTGTCTTTGTCTTCGCTTTGTTATACTGGAGCGTTTTACACTTTCAATACATGAACTGGAATCATTAACTAGGATAGCTAGATGTTCAGACATTCTGTGCTAAAGACTTCCATCTTTGTGATCTTTCTTTACAAACTCTTTTCTGATTTTCAAGGTGCTTATCATCTTTTTTTTTTATTGAATAATAAGAATCCCGCTATCTTGTGCCTGCTGACCAAGGATAAACTTTGGTGCTTAGCAAGCTAATAAACAGACTATAACATATGGTTCACAAGAGATGCTATAATATTAGCACTAAAGTTGTTTTGGAGTACGAAGGATAGGTGTGGAATGTATTTGTTTCTGTTTGCTTGTTTTCTGGCCATCGCATTCGTTCTCCCATTATCCTGTTGTGGCAAGGTATATTGTGGATATGATTCTTCAATATATTAGCAAACAATCAAATTATAAATCTTCTTTTAATTTTAATAAACTCTGCTAAACATACCCAAGTAGTTTTGGTTGTCCTGAGAGTGTTCCGTTCTTCACACTGAGAGCATTTGGTTGAAAAAATGAAGTCCTGGAACTTTGAAGGGAAAAACTGGCATTAGATATTTTTCAACTTTTGAATCAATTGCATGTCGAACTACTCTGATGAGCACATTATTTGGGTTCTTACTAATATTATAAATTCCTAGAACTTTACTTCCTTTTGTTTTGGAAATCCAAGAGTTCTATACCTTCATTTCCTCTCATATTCCGATTCCATTGGACTTCAGTTAAAATCATTGGGGTGATTCCAGTGATTATGCTTTCATAACCATCTTTTATGTCCAAATGCATTGGTTTCATCTCAGAAAGCCAGGTTTCCAGGCCTTTGTTTCGTGTAGCCTTTCATAATTGAACCTAACTTCCTTTTTGGGAGCCATTTTAGTCTGTCATCATTGGTTTGAGCATGATCGTTTCAACACTGACAGTCCAGAAGGATGTTCATCACCTCATAAACTTGGACCATCTTGTGTAGGAAAGTACTTTCTTGGTTATTTACGCAAAGTGAATAATGTTTAATTCTCAACTGACTTGAAGGGACATAGTTGCTATCTATGGCTGTCTCGGGGACTGAAACTTATATGCACCGCCTGACTGCATAGAAACATTGAAATGACTGCATAAATTAAAAGTGGGAAATTTTCTTGAAGCACTTTCCAATGTGTCGTACTTATTGTTCAGTGATATCTCTACCATCTGTGGTCAATTCTCTCTTGGCTGATTGCATGCAATCAAAATGTAAATGTTTGAATCATGCAAAGCTTTGCTTGTAAAAACTGGCTAGCAAGAAGATTGATTGATTTTAGGCTTGTTAGGAGCTGTTTAATTCATACCACTGCTTCTGTTGGTCCTTTCATTTATTATGATTTGGTTGACACTGTCCATCATCTGAGGTGTTCCCAGTGGATGTCTAGGAGGGGCATTTTGTAGGTCAATTTATCAATTGTAGTTAACCTAAGAGAACCAGTGAATTTGATCATTTGGTTGACCATGGTCGTGTTGGGCGGATGAATTTGCAATTTAGCTAGTGGGAGTGCTGACATCGGGAACTTTCTTGGCTTAAAAAAGTTTTTTGCATTATTTTATTAATCAATTAAAGTTTTTAGATTTTAAAGAGATTTTAAGGAGTTTAAAAATTTAAGATATAATTTGATAAATTAACCATAACTTTTAATATGATTGTTAGATTAAATTGAAATTTTAATAAAAAAATTTAAAAGTCATATTTTCTATTAAATTAAAATTTTATGATAATTAGAGATCAAGAAGGTCTAAGAAGGCCCAGAGAAGTTACTATGTAAAATTGTTTTTATTTATCTTATTATATTAGGATTATATTTTTTATTTAGAATAAAAATTTTAATTTAATTAATATTATATTATTTAATAGATCTAGATCCTATTAATTAAGTAAGTTTTAATTATGAATTCTTTTCTTTCAAGGATTCGGTCTAGCACTACTATAAATGAAATTGTCTAGTTTATTTTTATGAGAACATTCAAACTATTCATACTTTTAATAAAATATATTTTCTTTATTCATCTACAATGGTTAGGGCTTTACCTTCTATCCTCACTATATGACATGTCAATTTATATTAGAGTAGGCAAGTGTATTTGATGAATGGAGATTGTAGTAACCCATTTCATAATGCAGAAATGGAGACTTTTTAGGGTATTGTGTGGACTGAGAAATAGAAACTAGATCATTTAGAATAAAAGTTTGATTGATAGGATCAAGCCATAATAGATCCAAATCCAATTTGGTTAATGAGAGATGCAAATAAGAATCACAAAGAGAAAGGAAAGTGTTTGGAGACATGTGGAGGTTGATCTTATTTTATACCTTTTTATGAAATTCCACTTGATAATCACTTATTGTGGAGGAGTTTGGTGAAACTACAATTTTAAAGTTATCTAATTATTTTAAAGATAACATGAATAAAGAGAGTATTGACAAACAATTTGAGTCTTTTGATATTAAGTTGAGGAAAACAATGAAAACTAGGATCTTTCATGTATGGATGAAGATCTTGCAAACAAGGACATGCTAATTTCTAATAATTTTTTAAAAAATATTATGAATAATTATCTTGATTTTTTTTTAATTCAAACGTTGAAGTATTTTAAGTTATAGATGATGATAGGCTCAAGTTTGAAGTAAAAGAATATGTGAATGAACTATATGTGAACTTTATAGAAATGAAAATATAACATTAAATATGGATTATTTTTCAATATGCATATATTATAAATTAAATTTTGAAGTTCAAAGGTAAAGACATGCTACTTAGTAAATATATTAGCTATAATGCTATATTCAAAGTATTTATTTGGAGCGGAAGCATTCAATTTTTTAGAGTTAACTTGAGGACAAGTTTTTGGAAGTAAAAGGATTAATTTGGGTAACTATTTTAATATTCTTGGCCTAACAATGTTTATTGGATTATTTCATTATTGGTTAAAGTTTTTAGGTATGAGATATTTAAAAAGAGTTTAAGATGTAGTTTGACAAATCAAGCATATCTTTTAATCCGATTATTGGATCGAATTGAAATTTTAACAAAAGATTTTGAATGCATTGTTTCCTTTTGAGTTAAAAACTTTGAAAATGATCACAATATTGGCTATCATACATTACAAAAGCAATACAAACACATCGATTTTTGAAAAAACTTCAGAAATGATCATAACATTGGTTTTTGCACATTGTAAGAGCAACCTAATCACATTAGCTTTCAAAAACTTTGAAAATGATAACAACATTGACTTTTGTACATTGTAGAAACAACTCAATCATATTGGTTTTTGAAAACTTCAGAAACAATCAAAACATTAACTTGTGTACATTGCGAAAGCAACTTAACCATATTAATTTCACACCACCATTTACAATTCATTTGTATTCTTTTCATACATAGCATTTATAATTACAATAAAAAACTTATATCGATATCATAAGTTGTAAGTGAGACTTTACTTACATTTTTTTCTAGTTGAGTGAGCTCTACTGATAAAAAATCTTATCTCTTAGGTTGCTCTTTATTCTTACAAATATTTTTTGTTAGTACATTCTTTAAAATTCATTACATATTCTTTGTACAAGAAACATTTATTTTATAAACTTCATACTTAGACTCATTATGTTTAACAATTTATAACAATATATCAAAATATTATTTAATGTTTCACTCACTAGAGTTGAAGAACTTAGTTTCAAATGAGGTTTATTTCTTTAATAAGCTAAGATATAAATATACAACTTTAGTAGGGATGGTTAAACTTAGTTATGCCGTTTAAACACTTAAATTCATTAAAATACAATGGCACATGAATCTATGATGTAACATACAACCTGACATTTCTCTAGGGTTTCATATATATTTGGAGTTTTATAACTCTAAATGAGGTAAGGTTTATTTCCTACAAAAGCTAACATCATTAACCACATTTGAAGACATATACCCTAAATTTTCTTTTTTTCTAATCTCAGATTTTAGTTGAAGGTTTGACGTAAATTATGTCCAGTAATTTCCAACCTGACTTGCCTTCAAGTTTTTCTCTATATGTACAATTCTATTCGAAAGTTAACACTCTTAACTACAACTTTCATGAAGGATAATATCTCAAATTTTATCTTTAACTAGTTCAATTTCTGGCCATAATTTTGCTAGTAACACTATCCAGATTTCTTGTTTATAGGTCTATCACACAACCAATTATTTTCATGAATTTCTTTCACTCTTTTTACTCCTATAGTATAAAAAACATGTCATTTCCACAGTAATAATCATTCATGAGATTTGAAACACTCACCATTAAATTTCACTAGAGCATGTACTATATAAATTTATTTAGATGTTTAGATTTTAGCATATATAATTTCTTATATGGTCATAAACACTTGTTCTTTTAACGTGCACACACAAATCAATATTAAAAAGTTTTTCCCTTTTTATTTTTCATGTTTGGTTGAAGGTTTCAAGGCCTTGGTATTCATGTTTTTCTTTAATTTTTTTAAAAACATCATCATGTCTCCTTTAGTCCCATTACACATTTTATCCTTAATTTTCATTTACCATAAAAATCTCTTTAAGAACCCTAATTTAATAATTTATATCTTTGTATACAACTTACCTAAAGGTGTTAGAAATTTATTTAGGAAGGTATTACTTCCTAGCTGTGTTTTTGCTTCCCAAAGCTCCTTCTCCCTAAAAGTTTTTGGTCTTTCTTTATCTTATTTCTGTTGCCGCTAGCTTACTGTTTTATTCATGTTCTTTATGAAATAGTGGCCATAAATCATGAATTACACGATGCACATCTCCACTAGGATGCGTCTCAAGAGTCAATAGAAGATTATCTAAAGACTCCTTACTCAGGCCATCCTTAATGAATTGTATTTTATCTTCACGGTTTATAGATACCATTCCTAAAGAACGACATTGTGTATTACAAGTCCATCTAGCACATCGATGACAGACATCCAGTCGTTTTGCACGACGCTTCTTTGCAAAAGTGCTTTTACCTGTTCCAGGCATGTGTGAAATGAAGTTAGAGGACTCACCTGATAATCGGACCTTTGCTTCAATCAACCAGCGAATATCTTCAGGAATTCCATGATTCATTAACAATCTCAATCTTGCACATCTAGCACGGTAAATTTTTGTAATCGCATTCTGAGGCAGAGCGGGAAAATACTTTTTCAATTTTTCAAGATTAGTGTCCATTTTCAAATGAGAATTAGAAGAGAGATTCAAAGAATTGCACAAATACACAAATATCAGTTATTGTGGGAAACTGAAAGAACCGACTTAAGTCACGGAGTACCGTTATCCGCCATTTGACCGGGGTGAGAGAAACTAGCAAAAATCACTCAAAAAGAAACACAAAAAAGAAAATGTGAGAAAAACAAAATAATCAACCTTTATCTACAAGATCATTCAAACCAGCTAATTCATTTTCACTTGGAAAATTATCAAAGTAAGCTTTCAAACGATGTCCATTTTCCTTAAAATCATTGTCATTTATTGAATTCTCAATATCACAGGCCCCATAAGGATTGGTCCATCTTAATCTTAGCTCTTTAGGGAATGCATAGAGTTGAGAATCATAAAACAAAACTTTTTGACTAGTGTCAATTTTTTGACAATTTTCACAAGTTTTGCAGAATGCGTGTGTGTCCTTGAACATGGTGGGCCAATAAAATCCATTTTGAAAGATTTTTGCAGCAGTCTTTTTTGACGAGAAATAACTTCCACATGCTTCAAAATGACAAAGTTTAATGACACTACTTACCTCATTGTCGGGAATGAATCTTTGAAATATTTGATCAGGACAATATTTGAATAAGTTAGGGTCATCACAATAAAAGTTCTTCACTTCGTTCAAAAACTTTTCTTTGTCTTGGGTACTCCAATCAGCTGGCAAATCTCCTAAAGCAAGAAAATTGATATTTTTATCATACCAAGGCATTGGACTAAGAGAAAGTAAGGATTCGTTAGGAAAGTAATCATCGATTAGTGTGATGTTAGATGTCGAATCTGTTGTCACTGTTGACAAAAGATTTGCATCAACATTTTCGATGCTTGTTTCATCCATGATTTCTTCCTCAGAATAAACCATTTGAAAATCTTCAGTTTCATCCAATTCATTTTTACTTAAAGTAGATTCAAGTTGATCATAAACTAATTCGTCAATATGATCTACTTCTTGTAAATCATTATCATCTCCAGGTTGCTTGCAAATGTTGAAAATATTCATCTCCAATGTCATGTTTCCAAATGATAGCTTCATCAGTCTATTCCTATAATTAATCAATGCGTTAGAGGTTGCAAGAAATGGACGTCCTAAAATAACAGGAAATGAATTACATGCTTCAACAGGTTCTGTGTCCAAGACAATAAAATCCATAGGATAAATGAATTTATCGACTTGTACTAACACGTCTTCAATTATTCCTCTAGGCACTTTTACAGATCTATCGGCAAGAAAAAGAGATATAGAAGTTGGTTTTAACTCACCTAGATTGAGACTCTGAAAAACTGAATATGGAAGTAAATTCACACTAGCACCAAGATCAAGTAAGGCTATTTCAATTTTATGCTCTCCAATAAAGCAGGAAATTGTAGGACAACCAGGGTCTTTATATTTCAAAGCATTATTGTTCTGAAGAATAGCACTTACTTGTTCGGCTAGAAAGGCTTTCTTTTTCACATTCAGTTTCCTCTTCATAGTGCATAGATCTTTCAAAAATTTAGCATAGGAAGGAACCTGTTTAATAGCATCCAACAATGGTATATTGATCCTTACCTGTTTGAAAATTTCAAAGATTTCAGAGTTGTGATTGACTTTCCTTTGTTTGGTCATGGCTTGAGGAAATGGAAGTGCTGGCGGCCTTTGTTTGGTCATGGCATGAGCAAATGGAAGTGTTGGCGGTGAATCAGTCGTTTCTTTGCAATTTTCAGATTCATCCCCTTCCTTACTGATTGTGCATCAAAAGTGTCATTAAGTCTCTTATTTTACATATGTATTTATTATTTTTATTTGGTTTTTTTTATAATAATTGATGTGTTTTTTAGTAATGAAGTTTGTTTTAATGTTTCGATAGGTTTTTGGAGCTTAAATGAATTAATTCACAAAATTCAACGTCGGAATTCAGAACAAAGAATTGAAGAGACATTTAGTTGAAGATTGAAGCAAATCTTGGTTCAAATAAGTGCTCCAAATTTGTCCCAAAAATCAATTCTATTCCAATTCTAGAAAAGAATATCATATGATTTATTTCAAGCCCAAACTTGCCTTATGTTGTGTGCAAACTTAAACCATTAAACACTCAAGATTTCAATGTCAATCTTAGCCCAAATAATAAGTACATTTATATACTTATTTGATGCTCAAATTCAGCCCAAAATCAGCCCCAAATCAGCCCAAAATCAACCCCAAATCAACCTTCAAATCAACCCAAACACAATCCATGATCTTACATGTCCACACAACAAATAACAATTGATTTATTTTGGGCAATCCATTGATCCAAGAAGGCAAGCACATGGATGGAAAGCTGGAGGGGATATTTTAACATTATTTTGGGTCAAAAAGAAGAAGGAGACATCTCATAAATGAGGAAGAAAAACGTGCACCAAAGTAGTTGTAAAGCTGTCTTGATTTGATTTTTCAGAACACCTTTCTGTGTTTTGCCCATAACTTTTGACTCAGGTGTCCAAATGAGCTGTTCTTTAATGATCTGGAAAGGTGACAGAATTGCCTATAAATATGTCTCTAATAGACTTCTCCAAAAAAAGCTTCTAAGAGGGTCGAATTGCTGTCCAAAGTTAGAGTCAGATTTGTGTCCGAATTTTTTCTGAAATTGTATTGTGTTCTTCTTTATAGATTTCGGTTCTTTAGTTTGTAAAACTTATTTTTTCAGTTGGATTCAAGTTCTTTCATGTTTATTGAAGTATTCTTATATATAATCATGGTTGGCTAAACTCTTTCTTGGATCCAAATCAAGGATAATGGTGATTGAGGTGAGTTTTTTAGGATATGAATGAATCTTAATGTTTATCTTCTTATTTTCTTCATGAATGATTTATTATTGTAAAGAAATTTTAGAAATCATTTAGGTAATGTTATAATCTTGAATTTTTATGCACAAACTTTAGTTTTGGTATAGAGATTGCTTGATTCAATGTCTTACTTAATATGAAAGTACTTGTTCATTCTTAAGCAATAATCAATCTTCATCTTTCTAATCTTCATTGTAATATCTTCCGATCTAATATCACCATCGTTGAGATTAGGTTGAGTTATCTTATATATGTTGAAGAAATCACCAATACATCACCATTAAAATTGATTTGGACCAAGACTTACTTTTCTTGTCATTTAAAATCTATTTACATTTTTTTTATCTTTGAAAACAAATCCATCAATTATTTTCAACCAAGTTATTGTTAATTTAATTTCTCTTGAGTTTTTTTTTTTTGTTACTTAGCTTAATTTCCAGATCTAGCTCTCTGTGGATATGACCTCGATCTTACCGAGTTAATTGCTACATCGCATACTCGTGCACTTGCGAGTTAAAACAAGCCGATCATAAAAAGCGGTCAAGCAATTTTGGCGCCGTTGCCGGGGAGCTAGCAAGCAAAGGTAACAAATTTAGATTTGATTATTGGAAAACTAAAAAAAAATCATATAAAAAAAAATTAAATTAATTTGGCTGGTTTTACCGCCTAAAAAAAAAAAAATTGACCTTAACATTTCGGATATTGGACTGTGGACTGGACTATTAATTGTTGGATTTTGGTTGGTTCAACCATTTTTCTTTTATTGTCTATTCTTATTATTTTCTAATATTTTTCTTGTTTATTTCATTTTATTTTGTTGTTTTGTTTTTATTTATTGTTTTAGTGTTTGGCCGGTATTACCGCCTTTGTTTTTTTATTCATGCTTGGTATAATTATCTTTTAATGTTTATTGTTGTTATTTTTTCTTATATTTATTGTCTAAAGTGCTTGGTTGGTATTACCACCTCTTGTTTATTTCCTTTTTATTTTTTTGTTTTGTTATGATTATTTTTGTTATATTTATTGTTTGAAGTGCTTGGCCGGTATTACCGCCTTTTGTTTATTCATGCTTGTTATAATTATCTTTTAATGTTTATTGTTGTTATTTTTCTTATATTTATTGTCTAAAGTGCTTGGCCGGTATCACCGCCTTTTTAATTCAAGCTTCTTATAATTATCTTTTAAAGTTTATTGTTGTTAATAGTGCTTATTAGTTGGAGAGTGAATTTCTTAATTTGTTGTATTTTTATTTTTGAGCTATTACTTTTATTTGCATTTTTTTTTCTTTCCTTTCCTTTCATTTTCATATAATTGTTATATTATTATTATTTTATCATGGCTAATGTTGAAGATGTAGAGGGTGAAGGGAGTGTTCAAGGTAATGGACCTCCACAATTCAATGATCAACCTAATTTTCGAACTCTTAGAGAGTATCTTCACCCGGCTAGACAAAGTACACCTTCGTGTATTATCTTACCTCTTAACCAACAAGCTTTCAATTTGAAACCGGGCATGATTCAACTTCTTCCCACATTTCATGCTATGGATTCTGAAAATCCATACATACACATTAAAGACTTTGAAGAGGTATGTAATACTTTTATTGATAGAACATGCACAGAGGAAACCATTCGACTTAAATTGTTCCCATTCTCTCTAAAGGATAAAGCCAAGCTTTGGCTAAACTCCTTGCGTCCTAGGTCTATAGGTACATGGAGAGAAATGCAAGCTGAATTTTTGAAAAAATACTTCCCCACTCATAGGACAGCAGCTTTACAACGTCAAATGATGAATTTTTCTTGTTGTCCAAATGAGTCATTTCACCAAGCTTGGGAAAGGTTCAAAGACTTGTTAAATGCATGCCCTCATCATGGTTTTGAGATGTGGAGGTTAGTGAGTTTCTTTTATGACTCTCTTACCGTAGATTTTAAAAAGCTAGTGTCAACCATGTGTAATGGTGAGTTTTATGACAAAGAACCAAGTGAGGCCTTTGATTTTTTTGATCAATTGGCTGAAAACACAAAGCAATGGGAGACTTCTCTCCCAGTTCATGTTGAGTCTAGAAACACCATTTCTCATTCAAGTGGGAAGTTTCAATTGAAAGAGACTGATGACCTCAATGCTAGATTAGCCTCATTGGCTAGGAAAGTAGAGTCTCTTGAGATTAAAAAAGTGCATGTCATAAGTGAACAACAAGAGGAAAGTTGTGTTGTTTGTGAGAGCAAAGGACATAGGACAATTGAGTGTCCTACCATTCCAGCCTTCAAGGAAGTGCTATATGGCCAAACTTCTTATTCAAGTAATGTAAGAAAGCCATTTCCAAACCAAGTAGGCAATCCCTACTCTGAGACCTATAATCCTGGATGGAGGAACCACCCAAATTTTGGATGGAGAAATGAGGGCTCTTCAGTACCTCAAACATTTCAACCTCCACCCCAACCATTTCATGCTCCCACACATAACACATACCAACCACCTCATAAGAGATCCTTAGAGGATACTCTTCAACAATTCATGCAAACGCAAGGAGGAATCAACAACCAAGTTTACAAATTCCAAGACCAGACCAATAGGACCTTAGATGACATTCGAAGTCAACTAACTAAGTTGACTCAATCACTAAGCATTCAAGAGAAGGGAAAAATCCCAGCTCAACCAATGCCCAATCCTAGAGGTCAGGTACACATGAGTGAATCCTCACCTAGTGAACCTTCAAACCATGAACAAGTCCAAGCCATCACTACCCTTAGAAGTGGAAAGATTATTGACAAAGGTGTAGGTTTTAGGATTCCTAAAGGTATTATAGAGGATAAATCTAGGGAAAGTGAAGAGGGAATCAAAACACAAGTGACAAATGAGAGTTTGAGTGACAAAGAAGGTGAGATAAATGAGAAAGAGATGAGTGAGAAAGGAGATGATTCAAGAAAAATTGGAGTCAAAATGAGTGATTTAGAATTTGTTCCTAGAGCACCATTTCCACAAAGGTTAGGGAAACCTAAACAAGATCTTATGAACTCAGAAATCTATGAATTGTTCAAACAAGTGAAAGTCAATATTCCACTCCTTGATGCAATTAAACAAGTTCCATCTTATGCAAAGTTTCTTAAGGATTTATGCACAGTCAAAAGGAGATTGAATGTGAAAGAAAGAGCCTTTCTAACTGAACATGCTAGTGCCATCATCCAGTTTAAGACCCCTCCCAAATACAAAGATCCTGGTTGTCCTACCATTTCATGCATTATTGGAAGTCATAAGATAGATCAAGCTTTGTTGGATTTAGGAGCAAGTGTGAATTTAATACCCTACACTGTTTACGAACAATTAGATTTAGGAGAAATCAAGCCTACTCGAATCACCCTTCAATTAGCTGATAGGTCAATCAAGATTCCTAGGGGTATCGTTGAGGATGTGTTGGTCCAAGTAGATAAATTCTACTTTCCTGTTGATTTTGTAGTATTAGACACCGCACCAATTCAAGGTTCTAATGCCCCCATCCCAGTCATCTTAGGGAGACCTTTCCTAGCTACATCCAATGCCTTAATTAACTGTAGGAATGGGGTGATGAAATTGTCTTTTGGGAATATGACTGTGGAGATGAACATATTCAATGTCTCCAAACAAATCGGGGAACATGAGGACATTAGAGAGGTAGATTTCATCCAAACAGTTTGTCAAGAACACTTTGAGAGAGTGTGGATCAAGGATCCATTGGAGAGAACTTTAATTCATGATGAAAGATTTTATTCTTTGGAATGTGTTGATGAGGAGGTAAGAGAACTCGAGACTTATCTAGATCCAATGCCTATTATGTCAATAGGTCAATGGACCCCATCATTTGAGCCTTTGATTTCATCCCAAGTGAAAGTTGAGGAATCTCTTGTCCAGCCTGATAAACTAGAAAGGAAGCCTTTACCGAGTGATCTTAAGTATGCATTTCTAGGGGAAGATGAATCATATCCTATTGTGATCTCATCAAAACTTAGCATAGAGCAAGAACACAAACTTTTGAGAGTGGTGAGAAAACACAAGAAAGCAATTGGGTGGAAAATTACTGACTTGAAAGGAATTAGCCCTCTTTTATGTACACATAGAATCTATCTTGAAGAAGAGGCTAAATCTGTGAGGCAAATGCAAAGACGATTGAACCCAAACATGAAGGAAGTAGTGAGAGGTGAAGTGCTTAAGCTACTTGATGCAGGTATCATTTACCCTATTACAAACTCAAAATGGGTTAGTCCAACCCAAGTTGTCCCAAAAAAATCTGGAGTCACGGTAGTGAAGAATGAAAATAATGAGCTGGTACCAACTAGAATCCAAACTGGATGGCGTATGTGCATTGATTATCGTAAATTGAACATGGTGACTAGGAAGGACCATTTTCCACTTCCATTTTTAGACCAAGTGCTTGAAAGAGTAGCTGGAAGAGCTTTCTATTGTTTTCTGGATGGATACTCAGGTTACAACCAAATTGAGATTTCTTTAGAAGACCAAGAAAAAACCACTTTCACTTGTCCTTTTGGTACTTATGCTTATAGAAGAATGCCATTTGGTTTGTGTAATGCACCAACCACTTTTCAAAGGTGTATGATGAGTATCTTTAGTGACATGGTGGAAAATTTTTTGGAAGTTTTTATGGATGATTTTTCAGTTTATGGGGATTCTTACGAGTTGTGTCTAATGAATCTAGAAAAAGTTCTTGAAAGGTGTGAAGAGAGCAATCTTGTACTCAATTGGGAGAAGTGTCATTTTATGGTGACACATGGCATTGTTTTAGGTCACATTGTCTCTTCAAAAGGGATAGAGGTAGATAAGTCAAAAGTGGAAGTCATTCAAAAATTAACTACCCCTAAGACTGTGAAAGATGTGAGATCTTTTTTAGGACATGCTGGTTTTTATCGAAGATTCATTCATTCTTTTAGTACCATTGCCAAACCATTGTGTAACTTGTTGTCACAAGATGTCCCATTTGATTGGACATCAAAATGTCAAGAAGCTTTTGAAAAGCTTAAAGGGTTGTTGACAACTGCACCAATCATGCAAGCTCCTGATTGGTCTTTACCATTTGAACTGATGTGTGATGCTAGTGATTTTGCGGTTGGGGCTGTTTTAGGGCAAAGAAAAGACAAGAAACCTTATGTCATATATTATGCTAGCAAGACTTTGAATGATGCTTAATTGAATTACACTACAACTGAAAAAGAACTCTTAGCTGTGGTCTTTGCATTAGACAAGTTTAGGTCTTATTTGGTTGGATCTCTTGTTATTGTTTTCACTGATCATGCAGCATTGAAATATTTGCTCACAAAACAAGATGCCAAACCACGTTTGATTCGATGGATCCTCCTACTCCAAGAGTTTAACATTGAAATTCGAGATAAAAAGGGAGTAGAGAATGTAGTAGCTGATCATTTGTCTCGTCTTTCAAGCTATAAGACCATAATTGATGAATCTCCAATAAATGAACTCTTTGCTGATGAAAATTTATTTTGTGCAGGTACTGTCTCTTACATTGGTTCTCCATGGTATGCTGACATAGCAAATTACCTAGCCACAAGTCAGATTCCTTCTCATTGGTCTAAACTTGACAAACAAAAATTCTTGCGCAATGTGCGCACCTTTTTTTGGGATGACCCCTACCTATTTAAATATTGTCCTGACCAAATTATTAGGCGGTGCATCCCTGATCATGAAATTCCAAGGGTCATTAATTTTTGTCATGCATTAGCCTGTGGTGGGCATTTCTCTTCCAAGAAAACCATTGCCAAAATCTTGCAGTGTGGTTTTTATTGGCCTACCATGTTTAAAGATGTTCATGCCTTCTGTGTTGCATGTGACCGATGCCAACGACTAGGTAGCCTCACTAGGCGTAACATGATGCCCCTTAACCCCATCCTTGTTTTGGAAATATTTGATTGTTGGGGGATTGATTTCATGGGACCTTTTCCAAGTTCATTTGGTTACCAATTCATCCTTGTAGCTGTTGATTATGTGTCTAAATGGGTGGAGGCCATTGCATCTCGAACCAATGACCATCGAGTTGTGGTCAAATTCTTGAAAGAAAATATTTTCTCTCGTTTTGGCATGCCTCGGGCTATGATTAGTGATGGGGGAAAACATTTTTGTAACAAGCCCGTTGGGATTTTGATGAGAAAATATGGTGTAATTCACAAGGTCAGTACCCCCTATCACCCACAGACTAGTGGCCAAGCTGAGTTGGCAAATAGGGAGATCAAGAACATTTTAGAGAAAACAGTCAATCCAAACCGTAAAGATTGGTCCCTACGACTAGTTGATGCTTTGTGGGCATATCGCACTACCTATAAGACCTCTTTAGGAATGTCTCCTTATAGGCTAGTTTATGGAAAGCCTTGTCATCTCCCTGTTGAGATTGAGCACCGTGCATATTGGGCCATTCGGCAATTCAATGACAATGAAAACGAGGTTGGCAAAAATAGAAAGCTTCAATTGGATGAATTAGAGGAGCTAAGAAATGATGCATTTGAAAATGCAAAAATTTCAAAACATAAGATGAAAACTTTGCATGATAAACATATTCTTAGAAAATCCTTTCATGTTGGTCAAAAGGTTCTCTTGTATAATTCACGATTACATCTCTTTCCTGGGAAGTTGAGGACAAAATGGATTGGTCCATTTGTGATTAAATCCATCTCTGAGCATGGTGCATTTGAGGTAGAAAATCCCAAGAATGGAAATATTTTCAAAGTAAATGGTCATCGATTGAAACTTTATCTTGAAAATATTGTGGCTGAAGTTGAGACATTGGATCTTGAAGATCCAATACTATTGTAGTATCAAAAGTAATGAGTTTTTATTTTTATTTTATTTTTATTTTCATTTTCATTTTCATTTTCATTTTTTTTTCTTTTTTCTTCTTTCTTCCATCTCTTATATTTTCTTGTTCATGCATTCGGGACAATGCATTATTTTAAGTTGGGGGGTGTGAGGTTCTTTATTTTCAAAAAAAAAAAAAAAAAAAAAACATCAATGTTTTCTTTTATGTTTTCTTTTAGTTGTGATATGCAGGTTAAAAAAAAATCAAGCAAGAAGTCAGCTCATGCCTAATTCAATCAGACATTCATCCTTGAAAACAGAAGGGGAGTAACAATTTTCTAATCTTTATACTTTTCTTCTCTTTCTCTTTTACATTGAGGATAATGTAAAACTTAATTTTCGATATTTCATTATGTTGAATGCTTGAGATAACCATGCTTGTTAAAAAAAAAAAAAATACTTGCATTGGTATGTGAATGAGACTTGTTTAGGATCATCATTACCTTTTTGGGTTCATTATTGTGTTGAACATTGCATGCTTTAATTTGGGATAGATAATATCTTATAAAGCAAGATATAGCATACTTTTTTTTAAGATTACTGAAGTACATCTTTCCTTGTAAAAGTTGTGTGAGTTGTGTGAATATGCATGAAAGATGAGTATGATGCTTTACTTGTGATTATCCCTTTTGATCTAGTCCTAAACAAGGTTTAAGTAAATAGAGTAATAATCATTACATAAATAAATAAATAAATAAATGTGTACAAAGTTCTATCTACTCCAATGTTTTGAGTTGCTTAGTAACTAGGGGTATTCATCACAAATGCTTATCTTTACGTCAAACGGCAGCTTGAAATATAAGTATACAAAGCACTTTAAGTTTGTGACATTGTAAGTAACCGGGTGTATTCATCACAAATGTTTGTATTCACGTTAAAAAGGGAAGTGACTACTTAAAGACAAAGAATAAATCATATCTTCAAAAAGAAAGAAAAAAAATATATAGATATTTCTCTATTTGCTACCTTGTTTGTGTTGGTGAGAAGGGAAGATTACAAGTTGAGTTTTTGTATGAATCAATTATGTTGGTTGCATGATAAATATGACTGAATTTGGAAATTTTGTATGGATGTTTGATTTAGAGAATGTGAGTATGCTTATTTTTCTTTATTTGCTATTGTGTACACTAAGTTAAAGATACTAATGTTTATATGATAGGTCCTTCAAGTGTGATGAATCAAGCCTAATTATGGTTGTTATTATTATTTTTTATTTTAAAGGTTTTATGTTTTGTTTTGCTTGAGGACTAGCAAAATCTAAGTTGGGGGGTGTGATTGTGCATCAAAAGTGTTATTAAGTCTCTTATTTTACATATGTATTTATTGTTTTTATTTTGTTGTTTTTATAATAATTGATATGCTTTTTAGTAATGAAGTTTCTTTTAATTTTTCAATAGGTTTTTGGAGCTTAAATGAATTAATTTAGAAAAATTCAACGTTGGAATTCAGAACAAAGAATTGAAGAGACATTTAGTTGAAGATTGAAGCAAATCTTGGTTCAAATAAGTGCTCCAAATTTGCCCCAAAAATCAATTTTATTCCAATTCTAGAAAAGAATATCATATGATCTATTTCAAGCCCAAACTTGCCTTATATTGTGTGCAAACTTCAGCCGTTAAACACTCAAGGTTTCAATGTCAATCTTAGCCTAAATAATAGGTACATTTGTATCCTTATTTGATGCTTAAATTCAGCTCCAAATCAACCTTCAAATCAGCCCAAGCACACTCCATGATCTTACATGTCCACACAACAAATAACAATTGATTTATTTTGGGTAATCCATTGATCCAAGAAGGCAAGCACATGGATGGAAAGCTGGAGGGGACATTGTTACATTATTTTGGGTCAAAAAGAAGAAAGAGACAGCTCATAAATGAGGAAGAAAAACATGCACCAAAGTGGTTGCAAAGCTGGCCTGATTTGATTTTTCAGAACACCTTTTGGTTTTTTGCCTATAAATTTTGACTCAGATGTCCAAATGAGCTGTTAATGATCTGGAAAGGTGACAAAATTTCCTATAAATATGTCTCTAATAGACATCTCGAAAAAAGGCTTCTAGGAGGGTCTAAATTGCTGTTCAAAGTTAGCATCATATTTGTGTCTGAATTTTTACTAAAATTGTGTTGTCTTCTTCTTTGTAGATTTTAGTTCTTTAACTTGTAAAACTTATTATTTCAGTTTGATTCAAGTTATTTCATGTTTATTAAAGTGTTCTTATACATAATCATGGTTGACTAATCTCTTTCTTGGATCCAAATCAAGGATGATGGTGGTTGAGGTGAGTTCTTTGAGATATGAATGAATCTTAATGTTTATCTTTTTATTTTCTTCATGAATGTTTTATTATTGCAAAGAAATTTTAGAAATCATTTAGGTAATGTTATAATCTTGAATTTTTATGCACAAACTTTAGTTTTGGTATAGAGATTGCTTGATTCAATGTCTTACTTAATATAAAAGAACTTGTTCATTCTTAAGCAATAATCAATCTTCATCTTTCTAAACTTCATTTTAATATCTTCTGATCTAATATCATCATCGTTGATATTAGGTTGAGTTATCTTATATATGTTATCTTATACATCACCATTAAAATTGATTTGGACCAAGACTTACTTTGTCTTGTCATTTAAAATCTATTTACAGTTTTTCATCTTTGAAAACAAATCCATCAATTATTTTCAACCAAGTTATTGTTAATTTAATTTTTGCATCTTCAGTGAAGCAATTCTCGCTGCTAATTTCTGCATCGACAGCGACACAGTTTTTGTCTTAAAAATAAAATAATAATAATTAACTTAAGAAGCTGAGAGGGAGGGGTAAAACTGGTTTTAGATAAACCAAAACTAGAATAAGAACACATCTAAACCAACCCCCAAACACCCACCTCATTTAATGGGGAGTATAAATATAAGGAGGAGAGAGAAGGTAACCCTAGCTCTTCTCAATGTTGTTTGCAACTGTATGTCTAGCTGCATGTTACTCTCCCTTTCTCCTCCCCAACAGAAACCTAAGCCTTGTGAACATGTGAGGGAGAGATAGGAGACCTTGAGAGAAGATCGGACAGCTACCTAGAGAGAAAGGAGAAGGGAACCATCGTGAGAGGAAGAAGAAGGAAGAGAACCAATGGGAGAGGAGGAAGAACATTGTCAAACCTTCCTCAAACCTAGCTAGATTCAAAAGGTATGGGTCATGAAACTGTGAAGAAAACAGAAATTAACTAAGAGGACAAGGAAAACAGAAATGAAATGAGGCCAATTTCAGAACATCTAACAAAGAAAAATGAATAAAATAGAAACAACAAATCATAGTAGGGGGCCAACTTTAACTATGGGGTTGGCCGGCATGCAATGTGTGTGTTCTACTAGGATTGGTTGAAGGATTATGTGCTGGAATGGATAGTTTCAATGTGTGTATTATGCTGGAATGATTGAAAGATATATGTTATAATTGATTGTTTTAAATGTGTGTTCTGCTAGGATTGGTTGAAGGATTATGTGCTGGAATGGATAGTTTCAATGTGTGTATTCTGCTAGAATGATTGAAAGATATATGTTGTAATTGATGGTTTTCAAGGTGTGTGTTCTGCAGGGAAATTTCAATTCATTGTCGAAACTGTATCGGCTGCAGTGAATTAGTATTTGCTGCTAAAATTGAGTCTTCTATAGCGAATTAGAATTCGCTATCGAATTGGGTGTTCTGCAGTGAAATTTCGATTCACTGCCAAAAATGTGTTGATTGCAATGAATTAGTATTCACTACCGAAATTGAGTTTTCTGCAGCGAATCAGCATTCGCTGCAGAATTATGTGTTCTGCAGCAAATTTCAATTCGCTGTCAAAACTGTGTCGACTGCAGCAAATTAGTATTCGCTGCCGAATTAGGTGTTCTACAGCGAAATTTTGATTCACTACCAAAAATGTGTCGGCTACAGCGAATTAGTATTCGCTGCTGAAACCGAGTCTTCTGCAGTGAATCAGCATTCGCTACAAAATTGTGTGTTCTGCAGCAAATTTTGATCGCTGTAAAAAATGTGTCGGCAGTAGTGAATTAGCATTTGCTGCCGAAACCGAGTCTTTTATAGCGAATGCTGATTGGCTGCAAAATTGTGTTTTGCAGTAAAATTTTGATTCACTGCCGAAACTGTGTCGGCTGCAGCGAATAAGTATTCGCTGTTGAAATTGAGTCTTCTGCAGCGAATTAGAATTTGCTGCCGAATTGTGTGTTCTGCAGCGAAATTGCGATTCAGTGCTGAAATTGTGTCAGCTGTAGCGAATTAATATTCACTACTGAAACTGAGTTTTCTGCAGTGAAATTGTTATTCGTGCCGAAATTGTGTCTGCTGCAGCGAATTGCTGTTGAAGTTGAGTTGTCTGCAACAAATTAACATTCATTGCCGAGTTTCATGTTCTACAGCGAATTTGTGATTCGCCACTGAAGTTGAGTTGGTTGCAGCGAAATTATGATTCATTACCGAAATTGAGTTGTCTGCTACGAGTTAGCATCTATTGTCGAAATAGTGGCGCCAACAGTAAAACAGTTTTCATTGTCGAACTGGTTGCCAGCAGCGAAACAATTGTCACTGCCGAATTCGCAGCCTGCAGTGAAACAGTTCTCGCTGCCGAATTTGACAGCTTGCAGCAAATCATTTCTCACTACCGATTTTTACAATAAGCCTCCTAAACAGAAATGACTTAAATACTAGTAACAATTTCATGGTATGATGGTGTAAAATGAGAATAATCACTTCATAATGAGAATAATGAGAATAATCGTGCTAGAACACTTAGAGACCACATGAATCCCACAAGAACAAGTGCACCATCATGCATAGTTTTTCCTCCCGATGCATCTCATTTTAATTTTAAACCAGGTATTATTCAACTTTTACCTTCTTTTCATGGCTTAGAATTGGAAAATCCATACTTGCATTTAAGAGAATTTGAGGAGGTCTGCAACACATATAATAATTTAAATTATAGCATGAACACCATCAGATTAAATCTGAGATCTGTAGCTCCAGATATGGCCCAATTATCGAACAGTGTTCCGGTTTGGATTGCACCGACATCTCTTCTCTAAGTTTGACCATCTCTTTATCCATGCAATTTAAGTTCTTCAAGTCATCAATCAATCCTGTCATTTATGTGATAGACCTGCATTAAAAATAGACATTTACCACAAATTATAGGTATCTTATATTATTAGATACATTATTATAAAACATATTTTAGTTAAGGAGTTATTGATACTTCAAGTGCAAAATGATAATATAAAACCATGATAAAAATGCACTTTTAAGTACTAATCACACCCCCCAACCAGCTTATTACTAGTCCCTAGTAATCAAAGCGTAAAATAGAAAAACAATTTGCAAATTCCACAAAGCAAAGTTATACGTTTAATACATTAATCCATACAAAATACATCGTGATTTAGGATGCAACAACATGATTCCTTGCAAAAGTAGGTTGATTATGCCTTGAGAGGATAGCTGGGTTTAAGATTATGGTTGATTACAAAAATTGGTGCATCTATATGTACTATAAATTGTGTATACTATATACATGAAGAAACTATAAATATCATGCATCAACCATGGAATAATGTTAATGTTTCATTTTTCTGCCAAACGATTTAATTATCATTATTACTAATAAGCAATTGCATTCTCTTAAATGTTTTGCACTGCAACAGAGACATCACATCAACGAGATGCCTAGGAAACCTGATCACGGGGAACCTACTTTTGCAAGGAATCATGTAGTTGCATCCTAAATCACGATGTATTTTGTATGGATCAATGTATTAAATGTTGTTTTTCTATTTTACGCTTTGATTACTAGGGACTAGTAATAAGCTGGTTGGGGGGTGTGATTAGTACTTAAAAGTGCATTTTTATCATGGTTTTATATCATCATTTTGCACTTGAAGTATCAATAACTCCTTAACTAAAATATGTTTTATAATAATGTATCTAATAATATAAGATACCTATAATTTGTGGTAAATGTCTATTTTTAATGCAGGTCTATCACATAAATGAAAGGATTGATTGATGACTTGAAGAACTTAAATTGCAAGGATAAAGAGATGGTCAAACTTAGAGAAGAGATGTCGGTGCAATCCAAACCAGAACATTGTTTGGTAATTGGGTCATATCTGGAGCTACAAATCTCAGATTTAGGTCCCATTTATATAGATGGAAAGGTAAGACATAGGCCTACAACTTTCATATGGAGCCCAAGATCTAAAAAGGCCATTATCAAGTCCAAATTGTAGCAACAACAAAGAAGCCCGAATTTGTCTTCCACCCGAGCACTGTTCGGTATTTTGGCCATATCTAGAGTTATAGACGTCCAAATGAGCTGAATTTTTTACACAAGAAAGATGAGACAATTGGCTACAACTTTCATGTTTACAAATGGCTCCAATTTTGACGTTATCAATGACGTTTTGGGCAGACAAGAGAAGATAAGGATTGTCACCAAGTCAAAAGTTGGCCACCCACTTATCAATTAGTCATCAAATCAATAGTTCCCAATCTTGGCCTA
This sequence comes from Populus euphratica, assembly GCF_000495115.2. NCBI lineage: Eukaryota > Viridiplantae > Streptophyta > Magnoliopsida > Malpighiales > Salicaceae > Populus > Populus euphratica. The sequence goes on from NW_011501064.1 coordinate 23,757, forward strand.
TAAAAGGAGGCATTTGCCATGCATTTAGGCATCTTGGTGTCCAGGTCAAGATCATGCTCTTCCTTTCTCTCTTTGTATTTTTTGTAATGTTTATGCTTTGCTTTCATTAATATTAAGTTTATGCCTTTCATTTTCTTTCCTTTACTTAGTTAACTTTTATGTTCTTATTTTGTTTATCTATTTTTCTTTCTTTCATTATGTCTAGCTAAGTTAATTATGTCAAGGTGAAAAGGTTACACTAATGGTGTAAGAATAAGTATAGTGTAAACTTAATATGGACTTTAATGTTTGATACTAACATGTTTTGTATTTGTTATCTTGTTCACTCTTTAATACTTTGCTTGTTAAATGATTAATCTTGATTTATGTTATATAACACTTGGTACAACAAATGCTTGGCACTTTCATAGCCCATAATGTATGGTATAACCGACACCTGAGCTATGAAAGGAACTTGATTTGTTGTTAACATAAGTTATAATCATGAATACTTGACGAGATTCACAAGTATTAGCATTAATCGAATAAGATGACTAATGTAATCATGTTAACAATCTATAATCTGATTGGAACCTCCTTTCTGTGTGGTTTCCAATTGAATAATAAGAGTTTATACTATACTTGTTTGATATACCATTAGTGGAACCTCTAACCTTGACATTTGTTATTATTATTGTTTAATCCTTACATTAATTTTCCATCTCCAAGTTCTCATCATCATCTTCTTCTTCTCTTTCTTTATTATTATTATTATTATTATTATTATTATTATTATTACTACTACTACTACTATTATTATTATTATTATTATTATTATTATTATTATTACTACTACTACTACTACTACTACTACTACTATTATTATTATTATTATTATTATTATTATTATAGTTATTATTGTTATTGTCATTGTTGTTATTATTGTTATTATTATTATTATTATTGTTGTTGTTATTATTATTGTTGTTGTACTATATAATTTGTACAATTAACCTCCCTGTGGTTCGACCCCGGTCTTGCCGGGTTATTTATTACTTCGACACTCCTGCACTTGGGAGAAGACATCAATCTTTTAGTCGTGTCAGTAGGATAGGAATGCAAATTGAAATTGCATTAGAAGATTAAGAGAAGACTACTTTTACATGTCCATTTGGTACTTTTGCATATCGAAGGATTCCTTTTAGATTATGTAATGCACTAGTCACGTTTCAAAGATACATGCTCAGTATATTTAGTGATATGGTTGAACATTTTCTTGAGATTTTTATGGATGATTTTTCTATTTTTGGCTAATCATTTGATGATTGTTTGACTAACTTAGAAAAGGTTTTGAGTAGGTGTGAAGAGAAGAATCTTATACTGAATTGGAAAAAATATCATTTTATGGTAACAAAAGGCATTGTACTTTGTCATATTGTTTCATCAAAAGAATGTGAGGTTGACAAATCTAAAATCGAGTTAATTGCTAACTTACCAACACATCTATTAAAGATGTTAGATCATTCTTAGGACATACTGGTTTTTATAGAAGGTTCATCAAAGATTTTAGTGTAATATCTAAGCCCTTAAGTAACCTTCTAACAAAGGATAATATTTTTGAATGGATTGAACATTATGAATAAGCCTTTGTTAAACTTAAAAACTTGCTTACTTGTGCTCCTGTCATTCAACCTCCTGATTGGTCGTTACCTTTTGAAATAATGTGTGATGCTAGTGATTATGCCGTAGGTGCTATTTTGGGACAAAGAAAAGATAAGAAACCTTATGTGATTTACTATGCAAGTAAAACTTTAAACAATGCTCAAATGAATTACACCACCACTGAAAAATAATTACTTGTAGTAGTATTTGCATGTGAAAAATTCAAGTCTTATCTTGTTGGCTCACTTGTTGTTTTTAGTGATCATGTAGCATTGAAATATCTTTTTTCTAAGAAAGATTCTAAGGCTAGATTGGTGCGGTGGATTTTGTTACTTCAAGAATTTGATATCTAAATCAAAGATAAGAAAGGCACCGAAAAAGTTGTCGCAGATCATTTGTCAAAATTGACAACAGATTCGAAAACTGACATCACACCAATTGATAACTATTTTCTAGATGAATCTTTACTTTCTGTCTCTACAATGCTTTTGTTTGCTAATATTGTCAATTTTCTGGTTTCAGGACAATTGTCAGCTCATTGGAGTACCTAAGATAAAAGAAAGTTCTTGAACGAAGTGAAGAACTGTTATTGGGATGACCCATATTTATTCAAATATTGTTCTGATCAAATATTTTGAAGATGCATTCTGGACAATGAGGTAAGTAGTGTCATTAAATTTTGTCATTCTAAGGCATGTGGGGGTCATTTCTCATCAAGAAAAACAACTGCAAAAATCTTACAAAGTGGATTTTACTAGCCTACCATGTTCAAAGACTCACATGCATTCTGCAAGTCTTGTAAAAATTATCAAAAGTTGGGATATATTTCAAAACATCATATGATGCCTTTAAATTCTATTTTTGTCATTAAGATCTTTGACTGTTGAGGTATAGATTTCATGGGTCTATTTCCTCCATCATTTGGTTTCCTGTACATATTAGTCATAGTAGATTATGTTTCAAAATAGATAGAGGCAATTCCAAGTCGAAACAAATAATCACAAAATAGTGATAAAGTTTTTGAAAAAAAAATATTTTGAGTCGATTTGGAATTCCTCGAGCCATGATAAGTGATGATGGAACACATTTTTGCAACAAGCCATTTGAGTCTTTAATGAAGAAATATGAAATCACACACAAAGTTGTCACCCCTTATCACCCTCAAATAAGTGGACAAGTAGAGCTTGCTAATAGGGAGACCAAACACATTATAGAAAAAACAGTGAACCCTAATAGGAAAGATTAGTCTTTAAGACTTAATGATGTACTTTAGGCTTATCGAACTTCTTATAAAACATTATGAGGTATGTCACCTTATAGACTAGTCTATGGAAAACCTTGTCACTTGCTTGTGGAACTTGAACATAAAGCTTTTTGGGCTATTAAAGCTTTCAATTTAAATCTTGATGATGCTAGTCAACTGCAAAAATTACAAATAAATGAGCTTGAGGAAATAAGAAATGAGGCATATGAAAATTCAAGAATTCATAAAACAAGAATCAAAGAGTTTCATGACAAGAAAATACTGAGAAAAACATTCAATGTTGGTTAAAAAATCTTGCTTTATAATTCTCGACTGCATTTATTTCCTGGAAAACTAAGATCAAGATGGAGTGGTCTTTTATTCTGAAACATGTGTATCCATAAGGAGCTTGTGATATCGAGAATCCAAGGAATGACAATGTTTTCAAGGTAAATGAACATCATTTGAAAGTTTACTTTGATAATTTTTCAATTAAAAATGACTATATTGAATTAAGTGATCTTGTATATAAAGATTGATTTTTTTTTTCCTCACATTGTTTTTGTGTTTCTTTTTGAGTGATTTTTGCTAGTTTCTCTCACCCCGATCAAATGGCGAATAACAGTACTCTGTGATTTAGGTCGGTTCTTTCAGTTTCCTATAATAACTGATATCTGTGTATATATTTGTGCAATTCTTTGAATCTCTCTTCCAATTCTCATTTGCAAATGGACACTAATCTTGAAAAATTAAAAAAGTATTTTCCCACTTTTCCTCGGAATGCGATTACAAAAATTTACCGTACTAGAAGTGAAAGATTGAGGTTGTTAATGAATCATGGAATTCCTGAAGATATTCGTTGGTTGATTGAAGGAAAGGTCTGATTATCAGGTGAATCCTCTAATTCCTTCATTTTTCACATGTCTAGAATAGGTAAAAGCACTTTTGCTAAGAAACATCATGCAAAATGACTGAAAGTCTATCATCGATGTGCCAGATGGACTTGTAATGCACAACGTCATTCTTTAGGAATAGTATCTATAAACCGTAAAGATAAAATACAATTCATTAAGGATGGCTTAAGTAAGGAGTCTTTGGATAATCTTCTATTAACTCTTGAGATGCATCCTAGTAGAGATATGTATCATGCAATTCATGATTTATAGCCCCATTTTCATAAAGAACATGATCGATTTAGTCTTAGGAATCTAACTAAAAAAGACCATGTTTGCCAGTTTTTAAGAAAACTGGATGGGAAGCCTATCCCAGACCCATAGAGGGCGTTTAAGCTGTTCTTCGACATAAAACCAAGGGAAGATGTGAGCTACAATCATAAATACCTCTACATACAAATGCTTTTTCAAAAATAAATGAATAAATAAAGAGAGAGAGAGAGAGTGTGTGTGTGAGAGACTCCAGCTGACCTACATATAGGTGGTATGATTGTCTTTTTAATTTCTCATGTATAAAATCCTCTCTTCCTTCCTTTCATTTTTACTCAACCCATACATATAGAAGTGTATAAAAATTGCGAGTTCCTCAGGTCATCACATAAGAAATGTTTGTGTTTTCGATGGATCTAGTCTTGGGAAAGAAAAGGAATTTTTAGAATCAGCAAATCATTTTGGTCAGGTGCTAACTGAGAGAAAGATTCATTTAGTATATAAGGGAGGCAGCCTTGGGTTAATGGGAGGTGTGTCAATAGCTGTATTTTTAGGAGGTAGTCAAATTTTAGGGGTCATCCCCAAAGCTTTAGCACCTGGGAACATCATTGAAAAAACAATTGGAGAGGAACTATAGGTCTCCACAATGTCTGCTTAAATGAATACAATGTTTAACCATAGTGACGCCTTCATTTCCTTACCAAGTGGTTTAGGCACATTGGAAGAGATCTTTCATATCTCCTCTTAGGTCCAACTGCACATTCACCATAAACCCATAGGTCTGTTAAATGTTAATGGTTATTATGATAAGTTGTTGTCGTTTCTTGATCATGCTATGGAACATGAATTTCTAACATCTTTTGCATGACAAATCATAATCTCTACTACTACTGCTGAGCAATTGATTGACCAACTACAATCTTTCATTCCTGTAATTGATCCCTCTATGAGTCACATAAATTGGTCATCTAAGAAAAGCCGTAAAAAGCTTAAATTAGATTTGAGTATTTATTTATGAATCTTTATGTCTTTTGCTTTTATTATTATGGTTTGTTGTTTCTTATATTTATTTAAGTGTGTTTCAGAATTATTAGTGTTCGGTGTTTCAACTGATGTTTTCTATACTCTATCTTTCTACCTTAGGACAATGAGGACAATGTCTCGTTTTGGTTGGGGGGAGAGGGTAATAGTTGACAAAAAAAATACTAACTAACTATGTTTTCTATTTCATAAAGCATGTGCAAAATTGTTGTTACTAGGATGGCAAAGTAAATGAGCTCTTTTCTTAAAGTGACTCTTAAGACACATCTTAGTAACCATTCTTAACAAGGTGTATCATAATACTTCTTAAAATATTCAAGTTTACAAACTCTCGCATTGTTATCACTTAATTCTACTCATATACTCATTTAACATGTATTCTTAAACTTTAATTTTCACACACACACTTTAACATATGATTATGGGTTGCACATTAGATTATTACATTATTTATGTTCTTTTATTAAAGGTAACAACTAAGGGAAATGGATAATATATAATTTGAAAAAAAAAAGAAAAAAAGAAAAATAAAAAATGATAATAATAAAAATATAGATAAGTTTGGTTTCATAGCCTTCCTAACCTAAGTAATTAAGCTCGAAAGGGTGTTTCAACACCTAATACCCCAAAAGACAATTGACTTGGGAGCTATTAGTCTAACGCTTATCATATGGGCTAGGGAGAAAAGCTTAAGAAATCAAACATTGAACTAAACTCCTAAGGGTGTCTCAACACCTAATGCCCTAAGACCAACTAGTCTGAGAGTCATTAGTCGAAAGCTCGTTACATGGGTTAAAAATGCATGGTGTTACATATATATATATATATATATATATTAAAAAAATAAGAAAAAAAGAAAAAAATAATAATCCCAACCCAAAGAAGTTAACCTTAAACATTAGAATAAAAATTTTGTTTTCTTCCAAGAAAAGCCCCATAACTATGTGTTGATATATTGAGCATAAAAGAAGGGTTATTAATATCTTGTTTAAGAGGTATTGAGCAGATATATAAATTTAATGAGAGTTTGTTTATCCAGATACATTAATGGAAGTTGACTGATGAATACCCTACTTTGTGGAATTTGCAAAAAAAAATTTCTATTTTAACGCTTTGATTTTTAGAGACTAGTAAAAAGCTGGTTGGGGGGTCTGATTAGTACTTAAAAGTGATTTTTTATCAAGGTTTAATATCATAATTTTGCACTTGAAATATCAATAACTCCTTAATTAAAGCATGTCTTATAATAACATATCTAATAATATAAGATACCTTTAATTTATGGTAAATATTCATTTTAAATACAGGCCTATCACATAAATAAAAGGATTGATTAATGAGTTTAAGAACTAAAATTGAAAGGAGAAAGAGATAACCAAACTTAAAAAAGAGATATTAGTGCAGTCCAAACCAGAACACTAATCGATAATTGGGTCATATCTGGAGCTGTAGATCTTTGATTTAGGTCTACTTTATATGGATGAAAAGACAGGAGAAGATAAGGATTGTCACCAAGTCAAGAGTTGGCTACCCACTCATCAATTAGTCATCAAATCAATAATTCCTAATTTTGACCTATAAAAAGAGACATTTGCCATGCATTTAGGCATCTTGGTTTTCAGATCAAGATCATGCTCTTGCTTTCTCTCTTTGTATTTTTTGTATTACTTATGTTTTGGTTTCATTAATATCAAGTTTATGCTTTTCATTTCCTTTCCTTTACTTAGTTAACTTTTATCTTATTTATGTTCTTATTTTGTTTATTTATTTTTCTTTCTTTCATTATGTTTAGCTAAGTTAATCTAAGTTTATTATGTCAAGGTGAAAAGGTTACACTAATGGTGTAAGAATAAGTATAATGTAAACTCAATATGGACTTTAATGTTTGATACTAACATATTTTGTATCTGTTATCTTGTTCACTCTTTAATATTTTGCATGTTAGATGACTAATCTAGATTTATGTTGTATAACACTTGGTACAACAAATGCTTGGCACTTTTATAGCCCATACTGTATGGTATAATCGACACCTCAACTATGAAAGGAACTTGATTTTTTGTTAAAATAAGTTATAATCATGAATGCCTGGCGAGATTTACAAGTATTAGCATTAATCAAATAAGATGACTAATGTAATCATGTTAATAATCTATAATTAGATTGGAACTTCCTTTGTGTGTGGTTTCCAATTGAATAATAAGAGTTTATACTATACTTGTTTGACATACCATTAGTGGATCCTCTAACCTTGACATTTGTTGTTATCATTGTCTAATCCTTACATTGATCTTCCATCTCAAAGTTCTCATCAATTTCTTCTTCTTTTTCTTTATTATTATTATTATTACTATTGCTATTACTATTACTATTATTATTATTATTATTATTATTATTATTATTATTAGTGTTGTTGTTGTTTTATTATTATATATATTCTATACAATTAACCTCCCTATGGTTCGACCTCGGTCTTGCCGAGTTATTTATTACTTCGACACTTGGAAGAAGACATCAATCTTTTAGTCGTATCAGTTATATAATATAAATCTAGATTAGTCATTTAACAAGCAAAGTATTAAAGAGTAAACAAGATAACAAATACAAAACGCGTTAGTATCAAACATTAAAGTCCATGTTAAGTTTACACTATATTTATTCTTACACCATTAGTGTAACCCTTTCACCTTGACATAATAACTTAACTAAAGATAATGAAAGAAAGAAAAACAAACAAACAAATAAGAACATAAATAAGATAAAAGTTAACTAAGTAAAGGAAATGAATTGAAAGGAACAAACAAGATATTAATGAAAATGAAACTTAAGTATTACTAAAATACAAAGAGAGAAAGAAAAAGCATGATCTTGATCTGGAGACCAAGATGTCTAAATGCATGGCAAATGCCTCCTTTTATAGGCCAAAATTGGGAACTATTGATTTGATGACTAATTGATGAGTGGGTAGCCAACTCTTGACTTGATGACAATCTTTATCTTTTGTTGTCCACCCAAAATATCATTAATAATGTCAGAATTAGAACCACTTGAAAAAGAAAGTTGTGAGAAATTGTCTCAACTTTTCAGGAAAAAAAATAGAGGTCATTTGGACTTCTAGAACTCCAGATATAGGCCAAACATTGAACGGCGCGCAGGCTGTAGGATAGATTCATACTTCATTATTGCTGCTGTAATTTGGACTTGAAAATGGCTTTTTTAAATCTTGGGATTCATATGAAAGTTGTAGGTCTATGTCTTACCTTTCCATCCATATAAAGTAGACCTAAATCCAAGATCTACAACTCCATATATGAAACTTGTAATATTGTCAGGTATTCATGATTATAACTTATGTAAATAACAAATCAAGTTCCTTTCATAGCACAAATATTGGTAATTGGGTTATATCTGGAGTTATAGATCTTAGATTTAGGTCTACTTTATATGGATGGAAAGGTAAGACATAGGCCTACAACTTTCATATGGAGCCCAAGATCTAAGAAGGCCATTTTCAAGTCCAACTTATTGCAACAACAAAGAAGCCCGAAGCTGTCCTCCAGCCCGAGCACTGTTTAGTATTTTGGCCATATCTGGAGTTCTAGAAGTCCAAATGAGCTGAATGTTTTACACAAGAAAGTTGAGAAAATTGTCTACAACTTTCATGTTTTCGAGTGCCTCCAATTTTGACGTTAGCAATGATGTTTTGGGCAGACAATAGAAGATAAGGATTGTCACCAAGTCAAGAGTTGGTCACCTACTCATCAATTAGTCATCAAATCAATAGTTCCCAATTTTGGCCTATAAAAGGAGGCATTTGCCATGCATTTAGGCATCTTGGTCTCCAAATCAAGATCATGCTCTTGTTTTCTTTCCTTGTATTTTTTGTAATGTTTATACTTTGCTTTCATTAATATCAAGTTTATGCCTTTCATTTCCTTTCCTTTACTTAGTTAACTTTTATCTTATTTATGTTCTTATTTTGTTTATCTATTTTTTTTCTTTCATTATGTCCTAGCTAAGTTAATGATGTCAAGGTGCTAAGTTTATTATGTCAAGGTGAAAAGGTTACACTAATGGTGTAAGAATAAGTATAATGTAAATTTAATATGGATTTTAATGTTTGATACTAACATGTTTTATATTTGTTATCTTGTTCACTCTTTAATACGTTGCTTGTTAAATGACTAATCCTGATTTATGTTGTATAACACTTGGTACAACAAATGCTTGGCACTTTCATAGCCCATACTATATGGTATAACCGACACCTGAGCTATGAAACGAACTTAACCTGAGCTATGAAAGGAACTTGATTTGTTGTTAACATAAGTTATAATCATGAATGCTTGACGAGATTTACAAGTACTAGCATTAATCGAATAAGATAACTAATGTAATCATGTTAACAATCTATAATATGATTGGAACCTCCTTTGTGTGTGGTTTCCAATTGAATAATAAGAGTTTATACTATACTTGTTTTGACATACCATTAGTGGAACCTCTAACCTTGACATTTGTTATTATTATTGTTTAATCCTTACATTAATTTTCCATCTCCAAGTTCTCATCATCTTCTTCTTCTTCTCTTTCTTTATTATTATTATTATTATTATTATTATTATTATGGTTATTTCTACTAATATTATTGTTGTTGTTTATAATTGTTGCTTATAATTTGTACAATTAACCTCCCTGTAGTTCGATCCCGGTCTTGCCAGGTTATTTATTACTTCGACACTTCTGCACTTAGAAGAAGACATCAATCTTTTGGTCGTGTCAACATCCTAACATTATAATAAACAAAATATGAAATAAGAAATAATATTAATGATTTGATAAAGTGTTATGTTGATGGTACTAGTTGCAAAATGGTTATGTAGTGATAATATAATGATGACTTGGCAATAAAAAAAATATTTAAGATGGTGTGGTTTTTATTTACTTTTTGTAAATGAGTGGGTTTGACTCGAGTGCTAGACCTAATACACTTGGATATGACAGTTAGCCAAGTCCAAAGCGCTTGGACTTGACAGTATGCCAAGTTCAAGATGGTGTGGTTTTGGCACACATGTCAAACCTAATGCGTTTGGAGTTGACGGTGATCTAAGTCCAAGATGTTTGGCACACATGTCAAACCCAATATGTTTGGACTTGACTATGAGTCAGGTTTAAGTCACTTGGACTTCGTAGTGTGCCAAGTCTAAAGTGGCGTGGGTCTGTGATTAGTACTTAAAAGTGCATTTTTATTAAAGTTTTATATCATCATTTTGCACTTGAAATATCAATAACTCATTAACTAAAGCATGTTTAATAATAACATATCTAATAATATAAGATACCTTTAATTTGTGGTAAATTTTCATTTTAAATGCAGGCCTATCACATAAATAAAATGATTGATTGATGAGTTTAAGAATTGAAATTGAAAGGACAGACAGATGGCCAAACCTAGAGAAGAGATATTGGTGCAGTCTAAACCGGAACACTATTTCTTTAATTGGGTCATATCTGGCATTTTAGATCTCGGATTTAGGTCTACTTTATATGGATGAAAAGGTAAGATATAGGCTTACAACTTTTATAGGAGCCTAAGATTTAAAAAGGCTATTTTTAAGTCAATATTGTAGCAACAACAAAGAAGTCCAAATCTATCTTACAAACCCGAGTATTATTCAATATTTGGCCTATATCTGGAGTTCTAGAATCCAAATGACCTCTATTTTTTTTTTCTAGAAAGCTGAGACAATTTCTACAACTTTCATATTTCAAGTGATTCCAATTCTGACGTTATCAATAATGTTTTGGGCAGACAAGAGAAGATAAGGATTGTTACCAAGTCAAGAGTTGGCCACCCACTCATCAATTAGTCATCAAATCAATAGTTCCCACTTTTGTCCTATAAAAGGAGGTATTTTCCATGCATTTAGGCATCTTGGTTTTTAAATCAAGATTATGCTTTTGCTTTCTCTCTTTGTATCTTTGTAATGCTTCAGTTTTATTTTCATTAATATCTTGTTTATGCCTTTCATTTCCTTTCCTTTACTTAGTTAGCTTTTATCTTATTTATGTTCTTATTTTGTTTATTTATTTTTCTTTATTTCATTATGTTTAGTTAAGTTTATTATGTCAAGGTGAAAAGGTTATGCTAATGGTGTAAGAATAAGTATAGTGTAAACTTAATATAGACTTTAATGTTTGATACTAACATGTTTTATATTTGTTATCTTGTTCACTCTTTAATACTTTGCTTGTTAAATGACTAATCTAGATTTATGTTGTATAACACGTAGTACAACAAATGCTTGGCACTATCGTAGCCCATATTGTATAGTATAACCGACACTTGAGCTATGAAATGAACTTGATTTGTTGTTAACATAAGTTATAATCATGAATGCCTGATGAAATTTATAAGTATTAGCATTAATCGAATAAGGTAACTAATGTAATCATATTAAAAATTTATAATCTGATTGGAACATCCTTTGTGTGTGGTTTCGAATTGAATAATAAGAGTTTATATTATACTTGTTTAACATACCATTAGTACATCCTCTAACCTTGACATTTGTTGTTATCATTGTTTAATCATTAGATTAATCTTCAATCTCAAAGTTCTCATAAACTTTTTCTTTATTATTATTATTATTATTGTTGTTGTTGTTGTTGTTGTTGTTGTTGTTGTCATTGTTGTTGTTGTTATTATTATTATTATTGTGTTATTGTTATTTATAATTTATACAATTAACCTCCCTGTGGTTCGACCTCGATCTTGCCGGATTATTTATTATTTTGACACTCCTACACTTGGGAGAAGACATTAATCTTTTAGTCATGTTAGTCTGACATGCATGCTAGGCCCAATAAGCTTGGACTTGAGAGTTAGCCAAGTCCAATGTAGTGTGGGTTTGATATACATTATGCTTAGACTTGGCAGTACACCAAATCCAAGGTACAGTGGGTCTGACATGCATGCCACACCTAATATGCTTGGACTTAGTTGTTAGGCAAGTCTAAGGTGGCGTAGGTGTGACACGCATGCGAGCCCAGTATGTTTAGACTTGGAAGTTAGCCAATCAAAGATACATGGACTTAGCAAGGCACTAAGCTTGGGCTTGACATGTATGCTAGACCCAATATGCTTGGACTTGGCAGTCAGCTAACTCCAAGATAATTACAATCCTCTCATGGCATGTCCAAGGGATTGACTAACCTCCATGGAGTCTAAACATTAGGGAAGAACTCAACATTTATAGGCTTAACTGCACTTGACATCTTAAACTCTATTTTTCTCTACACCTTTTTAGGTGTATAAAATTCCTTCATGGACCTACCATTTAAGATCAATTAATTAACTGATTATCCAACATGGGGACCCTATTCCCAAGTTAGTCACATTTAGTCATCGATTTCTACCTAAAACGTGTTTTTAGCATTTCTAGGGCATTTATGGCTCACAACCAATACATCCTAAGGCTAGGAAGTGAGATAAATCATATTGTTACTATAGACACTCCTACCCAACATAAGATTTAACAACTCACTAGTCAGATGCAACTTCTCATCCAGGTCGTGTTGACAACTTGGTGGCAAAATCAGACATTGTCACCAAAACAAGTCTTAATACCAGGGTCACTAACTATACAAGGATCTCGTAGACAATTATAGTACTTATAGAAGACTAAACAAAATGATGTTAATGATGGTTCCTTAAGGGATCAGTCACGCCATTGTCATACTTATGCACAAAGAAAACACTTTAAATACACTTCTCTTAGTTACTTTAGGATGGACACTGATCATTGTAATTGTTGTTCTATGCCATGCCCTTTAGGCTCCTAAGAGCCCAACAGACAAACAACAAGGAGATAGTATGCCCGAAGGAATCAATATACCTAAGGGAATGTTTATATTTCCCATTAGTGAAGGTTTCCCCCCTTGTCCAAACATATATTGAAAACTCGACTGTCAAAGGATTACTATTCTATGAATATGAGTTTGGGCAACTATGATGGCTTGGCCGACCCAATAGAGCATGTGTAAAATATATGCTATAACTTAAAGTTGATCATCTAAGACAATGACTCAATGTGCAAGATATTCCCTTCAACCTTCAGAGAATCTATCCGTGTTTGATATAACAATCTATAATCAAATTTTATTGAAAGTTTTAGTTATGTGACATGACTAATAGATTGATGCCTTCTCTCAAGTGCAGGAGTGTCGAAGTAATAAATAACCCGGTAAGACCGGGGTCGAACTACATGGAGGTTAATTATATAAATTATAAATAACAATAACAATAATAGAATAAGATGAAGAAGAAAATGTTGATAAGAACTTTGAGATGAAAGATTAATGTAATGATTAAACAATAATAACAACAAATGTCAAAGTTAGATGATCCACTAATGGTATGTCAAACAAGTATAGTATAAACTCTTATTATTCAATTGGAAATCACACACAAAGGAGGTTCCAATCAGATTATAAATTGTTAACATGATTACATTAGCTATCTTATTCGAATAATGCTAATACTTGTAAATGTTGTCAGGCATTCATAATTATAACTTATGTTAACAACAAATCAAGTTCCTTTCATAACTCAAGTGTCGGTTATATCATATAGTATAGGCTACGAAAGTGCTAAGCATTTGTTGTACCAAGTGTTATACAATAGAAATCTAGATTAGTCATTTAACAAGCAAAGTATTAAAGAGTGAACAAGATAACAAATACAAAATATGTTAGTATCAAGCATTAAAGTCCATGTTATGTTTACACTATACTTATTTTTAGACCATTAGTGTAACCTTTTGACCTTAACATAATAAACTTAACTACATATAATGAAAGAAAAATAAATAAACAAAATTAGAACATAAATAAGATAAAAGTTAACTAAGTAAAGGAAAGGAAATGAAAGACATGAACAAGATATTAATGAAAGCAAAACTTAAGCATTACAAAAATAGAAAAATAGAAAACAAGAGCATGATCCTGATTTGGAGACTAAGATGCCTAAATGCATGGCAAATACCT
>NW_011501064.1:38122-45150 GCF_000495115.2 Populus euphratica
GGTTTGGACTGCACCGGCATCTCTTTTCTAAATTTGGCCATCTCTTTGTCGTTTCAATTTCAGTTCTTAAACTCATCAATCAATCCTTTCATTTATGTGATAGGCCTGCATTTAAAATGAATATTTACCACAAATTAAAGGTATTTTATATTATTAGAAAATATGGTTAAGGAGTTATTGATACTTCAAGTGCAAAATGATGATATAAAACCTTGATAAAAATGCACTTTTAAGTACTAATCACACCCCTCAACCAGCTTATTACTAGTCCTTAGTAATCAAAGCGTTAAAATAGAAAAATAATTTACAAATTCCATAAAGCAAAGTATTTTTTGTTTAACTTCCATTAATCTATCCAGATAAACAAACTCTCATTAAATTTATATATTTGCTCACTGCCTCTTAAACAAGATATTAATAAACCTTTCTTTTATGCTCAATATATCAACACATAGTTATGAGGCTTTACTTTGAAGAAAATAAAATTTTTGTTTTAATTTTCAAGGTTAACTATTTTGGGTTGGTATTTGTTTTCTTTTTTTAAAAAAATATATATATACATGTAACTTAAAACACAATGCATCTTTAATCATGTAATGAGCTTTCGGCTAATGACTCCCAGACCAGTTGGGCTTAGGGCATTACGTGTTGAGACACCCCTACGAGCTTAGTAACTCGAGTTGTAGATACTGATACATAGATAGTGCAATGTTTGATTTCCTTGAGCTTTTCTCCTCAACTCATATGACAAGCGTTGGGTTAATAGCTCCCAAGTCAATTAACGTTAGGGTATTAGGTGTTAAAATACCCCTTTAGGCTTAATTGCTTAGATTAAGGAAGCTACGAAACCAAACTTATCTATATTTTTATTATCATCATTTTTTTTGCTTCTTTTTTTGTTTTTTTACAATTTATATGCTATCCCATTTCCTTAGTTGTTACCTTTAACAAAAGAACATAAATAATGTAATAATCCAGTATGCAACCCACAATCATATGTTAAAGTGTGTGTGTGAAAATTAAAGTTTAAGAATACATGTTGAATGAGTATGTGAGTAGAATTAAGTGATAACAATGCGAGAGTTTGTAAACCTAAATATTTCAAGAAGTATTATGATAGACCTTGTTCTGAATATTGCAAATAACTATTGAAAAATATATACCAAGATGCATCTCAAGAGTCAATAAAATTCCTCTTTACTTTGCCATCTTAGTAACAATAGTTTGCAAATGGTTTATGAAAAAGAAAACACAGTTATTTTTTTTTAATATCAACTACTACCCTCTTCCCCCAACCAAAACGAGATAGTGTCCTCAATGTTCTAAGATAAGAAACAACAAAACACAAATATTATACTATTGATAAAATCAAAAGACATAAGTTTTTACAAACTAAGACTCAAATCATAGTTGTGATTGTGGGTTGCATCTTCCCTTGGTTTTACATCCAAGAACGGCTTAAACGCCCTTTATGGGTCGGGAATAGGCTTCCTATTCAATTTTCTTTAAAACTAACAAATAGAGTTTTTTTTAGTCAGATTCTCAAGACTAAGTCGATCATGTTCTTTATGAAAGTGGGGCCATAAATCATGAATTGCACGATGCACATCTCCACTAGGATGCGTCTCAAGAGTTAATAGAAGATTATCTAAAGACCCCTTACTCAGGTCATCCTTAATGAATTGTATTTTATCTTCACGGTTTACAAATACCATTCCTAAAAAACGACATTGTGCATTACAACTCCATCTAGCACATCGATGACAGACTTTCAGTTGTTTTGCATGACGTTTCAGTTTTTTTGCATGACGTTTCTTTGCAAAAGTGCTTTTACCTGTCCTAGGCATGTATGAAATAAAAGAATTGGAAAACTCACATGATAATCGGACCTCTACTTCAATCAGTGAGTGAATCTCTTCAGGAATTCCATGGTTCATTAACAACCTCAATCTTACACACTTAGCTTGGTAAATTTTTGTAATCGCATTTTGAAGCAAAGCAGAAAAATAATTTTTCAAGAGAGGTGTCCATTTTTTAACATGAGAAGTGGAAAAGAGATTCAAAGAATAAAGAAGAAATAAAGAATTGAACAAATATATACACAGATTTCAATTATCATGGAAAACTGAAAGAACCGACTTAAGTCATGGAGTACTGTTATCTGCCATTTAATCGGGGTGAGAGAGACTAGCAAACCAAGAGTCACAAAAAAAAAACACAAAAACAACTGAGAAAAATAAAATAATCAACCTTTATCTATAGGATCATTCAAACCAATGGATTCATTTTCACTAGGAAAATTATTAAAGTAAACTTTCAAACGATGTCCATGTACGTTAAAAATATTATCATTCTTTGGATTTTCAATATCAAAGGCCCTATAAGGATACACATGTTTTTTAATAAAGGGACTACTCCATCTTGATCTTAGCTCCCAAGGGAATAAATATAGTTGAGAGTTATAAAGCAAAACTTTTTTAGTAGTATCAACTTTTTGATAATTTTCACAAGTTTTGCAGAATGCATGTGTGCCCTTGAACATGGTGGGCCAATAAAATCCATTTTGAAAGATTATCACAATTGTCTTTTTTTATGATAAATGACTCCCACATGCTTTAGAATGACAAAGTTTAATGACACTACTTACCTCATTGTCAGGAATGCATCTTTGAAATATTTGATCAGGACAATATTTAAATAAGTTAGGGTCATCCCAATAAAATTTCTTTACTTCATTCAAAACATTCCTTTATCTTCAGTACTCCAATGAGCTGGTGACACGACTAAAAGATTGATGTCTTCTCCCAAGTGCAGGAGTGTCGAACTAATAAATAACCCGGCAAGACCGGGGTCGAACCACAGGGAGGTTAATTGTACAAATTATAAATAACAATAATACAACAACAATAACAATAATAACAACAACAATAATACAACAACAACAACAACAACAATAATAATAACAATAATAGCAATAATAACAATAATAATAGTAGTAGAAGTAGTAGTAGTAGAAGTAGTAGTAGTAGTAGTAGTAGTAGTAATACTAATAATAATAATAATAATAATAAAAATAATAATAATAATAATAATAATAATAAAGAAACAGAAGGAGAAGAAGAAGAAGATGATGAGAACTTTGAGATGGAATATTAATGTAACGATTAAACAATAATAATAACAAATGTCAAGGTTAGAGGTTCCACTAATGGTATGTCAAACAAGTATAGTATAAACTCTTATTATTCAATTGGAAACCACACACAAAGGAGGTTCCAATCAGATTATATATTGTTAACAGGTTCCAATCCACACACAAAGGAGGTTCCAATCTGATTATAGATTATTAACATGATTACATTAGTCATCTTATTCGATTAATGCTACTACTTGTAAATCTCGTCAAGCATTCATGATTATAACTTATGTTAACAACAAATCAAGTTCTTTTCATAGCTCAGGTGTCGGTTATACCATACAGTATGGGCTATGAAAGTGCCAAGCACTTGTTGTACCAAGTGTTATACAACATAAATCAAGATTAGTCATTTAACAAGCAAAGTATTAAAGAGTGAACAAGATAACAAATACAAAACATGTTAGTATCAAACATTAAAGTCCATATTAAGTTTACACTATACTTATTCTTACACCTTTATTGTAACCTTTTCACCTTGACATAATAAACTTAGCTAGACATAATGAAAGAATTAAAAATAACTAAACAAAATAAGAACATAAATAAGATAAAAGTTAACTAAGTAAATGAAAGGAAATGAAAGGCATAAACTTGATATTAATGAAAGCAAAGCATAAACATTACAAAAAATACAAAGAGAGAAAGGAAGAGCATGATCTTGATCTAAGAGAAAGCAAGAGCATGATCTTGATCTGGAAACCAAGATGCCTAAATACATGGCAAATGCTTCCTTTTATAGGCCAAAATTGGGAACTATTGATTTGATGACTAATTGATGAGTGGGTGACCAACTCTTGACTTGGTGACAATCCTTATTTTCTCTTGTCTGCCCAAAAAGTCATTGATAACATCAAAATTGGAGCCATTTGAAATATGAAAGTTGTAGGCAATTATCTCAGCTTTCTTGTGTAAATAATTCAGCTCATTTGGACTTCTAGAACTCTAGATATGGCCAAAATACTGAACAGTGCTCGGGCTGGAGGATAGATTCGGGCTTCTTTGTTGTTGCTACAATTTGGACTTGAAAATGGCCTTTTTAGATCTTGCGCTCCATATAAAAGTTGTAGGCCTATGTCTTACCTTTCCATCCATATAAATTAGACCTAAATCTGAGATATATAGCTCCAGATATGACCCAATTACCGAACAATTTTCTGGTTTGGATTGCACCGACATCTCTTTTTGAAGTTTAGCCATCTCTTTGTCCTTTCAATTTAAGTTCTTAAATTCATCAATCAATCCTTTCATTTATGTGATAGGCCTGCATTTAAAATGAACATTTACCATAAATTAAAGGTATCTTATAATATTAGATATATTATTATAAACATGCTTTAGTTAAGGAGTTATTGATACTTTAAGTGCAAAATGATGATATAAAACCATGATAAAAATGCACTTTTAAGTACTAATCAGCTGGCAAATCTCCTAAAGCAAGAAATTGTTATTTTTAGCAAACCTATTTGAAAGTCTCAAAGATTTCACAATTGTGATTAACTTCCCTTTGTTTGGTCATGGCATGAGGAAATGGAAGTATTGGTGGGGTATTAGTCTTTTCCTTGCAATATTCAGATTCAACCCTTTCCTTACCTTTAGAGATTGACTCATCATCTTTCTTACAAGATTCAAGAGTGGGTTTTTCAATAACCTTACCACTGTGAAAAGTGATGACTGATTTGACTTGATCCGTGCGTTGACTTCTAGAAATACTTGCATTTGTATTGCCCCTTAAGATTTTACTGTGGTTTAGATGGAAACTTACTTTTCTCTTAAAAACTAAGAGCATATGTGAATTTTACAAGAGTATTTTTAAAATCTGTATGCTTTGAGCAAGTTAAGTGTTGACTATCTTGTTTTTTTAATAAATGCATATATAGTTTTCTTAAAATTTCTTGTAGGAGGTGGAGCATAAGGAGGTGTATATCCATGAGAATTTTGAAAATTATGGTGTGTTTGAAACTGTGGTTGTGAAGTTTGTGCACTATCACTCTTCCAATTGAAATTTGGGTGATTTCTCCAACTAGGGTTGTATGTTTGCAAGTATGGGTTCTGATTGGGCCTTTGAAAATTATTTAAAGCATGAGCTTGTTCATGAAGACATTCCTTAAAAGAAGGCAAGGTTGGACAATCATTGGTTTAGTGTTCATTTGTTTCACAGATTTGACACGCAATGTCTTGAATAGATTTTAATTGGCCACTCCTTTTCAATTCTAGTGTCTTGCTTTTCTAGCTAAAGATGCAAACTTGACGTGAAGGTAATGATTTTTCCTAAGATTGTACATACCTCCATTAGATGTATGAGGTTGGATTTTACTTGGAGTCTTATACATGCCTATAATGTCCTAATTTTGAGCATTTTTTGCTAGCAAGTCTAGGTACTCCATTGCTTCATTAGGGTCTTTATCTTTAAAAGTTTCATTGCATATCAATTCAACCATTTGCCTATCTCTAGGTGTTAACCCTTCATAAAAATGTAAAACCAATCTCCATGTTTCAAAACCATGATAAGGGCAAGTATTAAGCAAGTCTCGATACTTATCCCAACATTGGTAAAATGTTTCTCCTGATTTTTGAGTGAAAGTGGTGATTTGTCTTTTAAAAGAGTTTGTTCTATGAGAAGGGAAAAACTTCTTTAAAAACTGATGTTGCATTTCATTCCAAGCACGGATAGATCTAGGTCTTAAATTTTATAGGCATATTTTAGCTTTATATTTTAATAAAAAAGGAAAAAGTTTTAATCTGATGGTATTCATACTACAATTTGAGTCATTATATGTGTTGCAGACCTCCTCAAATCCCCTTAAATGCAAGTATGGGTTTTCCAAATCTAAGCCATAAAAAGAAGATAAAAGTTGAATAATATCTAGCTTAAAATTAAAATGAGATACATCAAGAGGGAAAACTATGCTTAATGGTGCACTTGTTCTTGTGAGATTCATGTGGTCTCTAAATGTTCTAACACGGTTATTCTCATTATAAAGTGATTGATTATCTTCTTTAGACATATTTTATGAAAATGATGAAGATACCCTATAAATTCTACCACTTAATGTATGTGACCACACTCTGATGCACGTGTAGGAATAGAATAAAAGGAAGAAAACAAAAGAAGGAGAAACAAAATAAAAGAAACAAAGAGTTATATACAAGAAAAGTGAAAAGAAAAAATAAAACAAATAATAAAATCTATTCAAAAATTTACCTCCCCGCAACAACGCCAAAAACTTGACATGACCAAAAAATTGAAGTCTTCTCCCAAGTGCAGGAGTGTCAAAATAATAAATAACCCGGCAAGACCGGGGTCGAACCACATGGAAGTTAATTGTATAAATTATCGATAACAATAATACAATAACAACAACAACAATAATAAGAACAAAAGAAGAAGAAGAAGAAGAAGAAGTTCATGAGAACTTTGAGATGGAAGATTATGTGATGATTAAACAATGATAACAACAAATGTCAAGGTTAGAGGATCCACTAATAGTATGTCAAACAAGTATAGTATAAACTCTTATTATTCAATTGAAAACCACACACAAACGAGGTTCCAATCAGATTATAAATTGTTAACATGATTACATTAGCTATCTTATTCGAATAATGCTAATACTTGTAAATGTTGTTAGGCATTCATGATTATAACTTATGTTACCAATAAATCAAGTTCCTTTCATAGCTCCGGTGTCGGTTATTTCATACAGTATGGGTTATGAAAGTGCTAAGCATTTGTTGTACCAAGTGTTATACAACATAAATCTAGATTAGTCATTTAACAAGCAAAGTATTAAAGAGTGAACAAGATAACAAATACAAAACATATTAGTAT
>NW_011501064.1:46001-48862 GCF_000495115.2 Populus euphratica
AATAATAATAATAATAATAATAATAATAATAGTAAAGAAAGAGAAGAAGAAGATGATGATGAGAACTTGGAGATGGAATATTAATGTAAGGATTAAACAATAATAATAACAAATGTCAAGGTTAGAGGTTCCACTAATGGTATATCAAACAAGTATAGTATAAACTCTTATTATTGAATTGGAAACCACACACAAAGGAGGTTCCAATCAGATTATATATTGTTAACATGATTACATTAGTCATCTTATTCAATTAATGCTAATACTTGTAAATCTCGTCAAGCATTCATGATTATAACTTATGTTAACAACAAATCAAGTTCCTTTCATAGCTCAGGTGTCGGTTATACCATACATTATGGGCTATGAAAGTGCCAAGCATTTGTTGTACCAAGTGTTATACAACATAAATCAAGATTAGTCATTTAACAAGCAAAGTATTAAAGAGTGAATAAGATAACAAATATAAAACATGTTAGTATCAAACATTAAGGTCCATATTAAGTTTACATTATACTTATTCTTACACCATTAGTGTAACCTTTTCACCTTGACATAATTAACTTAGCTAGACATAATGAAAGAAAGCAAAATAGATAAACAAAATAAGAACATAAAAGTTAACTAAGTAAAGGAAAGGAAATGAAAGGCATAAACTTAATATTAATGAAAGCAAAGCATAAACATTACAAAAAATACAAAGAGAGAAAGGAAGAGCATGATCTTGATCTGGAAACCAAGATGCCTAAATGCATGGCAAATGTCTCCTTTTATAGGCCAAAATTGGGAGCTATTGATTTGATGACTAATTGATGAGTGGGTGGCCAACTCTTGACTTAGTGACAATCTTTATCTTCTTTTGTCTGCCCAAAACGTCATTGATAACGTCAAAATTGGAGCCAGTTGCAAACATGAAAGTTGTAGGCAATTGTCTCAGCTTTCTTGTGTAAAACATTCAGCTCATTTGGACTTCTAGAACTCCAGATATGGCCAAAATACTGAATAGTGCTCGGGCTGGAGGACAAATTTGGGCTTCTTTGTTGTTGCTACAATTTGGACTTGATAATGGCCTTTTTAGATCTTGGGCTCCTATGAAAGTTGTAGGCCTATGTCTTACCTTTTCATCCATATAAAGTAGACCTCAATTTGAGATCTACAGCTCTAGATATGACCCAATTATCAAGCAGTGTTCTGGTTTAGACTGCACCAGCATCTTTTTTCTAAGTTTGGCCATCTCTTTATCCTTTCAAGAAGTTCTTAAACTTATCAATCAATCCTTTCATTTATATGACAGGCCTGCATTTAAAATGAACATTTACCATAAATTAAAGGTATCTTATATTATTAGATATGTTATTATAAAACATGGTTAAAGAGTTATTGATACTTCAAGTGCAAAATGATGATATAAAACCTTGATAAAAATACATTTTTAAGTAGTAGTCATTATACACACTTTAGCACCAGTATACCCGCCAAGAAAACCTCCACAAAGCTTTTTAATGTAGCCCAACAAAAGGGCGAATTTATGAGAGCATGTTTGAGGAGATTTAGTGCTGAAATTCTTAAGTTTGAAGACTTGATGGAGCCAATAGCTTTTAAATCCTTAATAAGAAGAGTAAAAATGCATGTCATCTAGAGAAAACTTTATGTTTTACCATATAGAAGTTGTCTAAAATAAAGGAATTCATGAAAAATCATATATGAGTTGAAGAGGCTAGTTTACTTCGACATGAACCTCTTTGTATTTACAAAAACAACTGATGCTAGTGATTTTCCAAGTGAGATAACTAAGATACCTACATGAAATGCCTTTCCTATACCTGTTACTCAGCTCCCCTTAGTATGTATAATCCTAAATAAGAATGCAAATTTCTTAACTATGAATGACTTAATTCAAAATGACTTTTTCATTTTCTCTAGGTGGTTCATTAGGACGATAAACCCACCAATTTCCAAGAGATGAACATAGTCTCCCTTATGCTTTATGCACCACTCTCCAAGGGATAAATGTGATCTCATCAGTGCCATATGCACCAATCTCCATGGGATAAAAATAGTCTCCCTAATGCTATATACACCTTCTCCAAAGGATTGATATAATCTCTCTAAAGCTATATGCATCACTTGTTAAAAGAAAAGTAATCTCCTTAAAGGTAATAGTGCCAAGAGGGTGTTATACAAGGAAATTAATTAGTACTTAAAAGTGTATTTTTATCAAGGTTTTATATCATCATTTTGCACTTGAAGTATCAATAACTCCTTAACTAAAACATGTTTTATAATAATTTATAATAACATATCTAACAATATAAGATGTCTTGGGGTGCGCGAGTGCCGACGTGACGTTGTCTGGCGATGACAAAGGCTTTTGTTTTGCCTCCTGTGTGAGGTGTTGTGTGTTGGGAAGGGTTTTTTGATTTAATCATAAAATTATGATGAAGGTTCATGAGTCGCTACCTAGTATTATGGTCGCTAAGAACCTATGGTTTCGAGAGTTTGAATAAGGTGATTAGTTCTGCAAGAGAAAGACGCCTCGCCCCTAGTGCACCCTACCTAAGGGTTTTATGTTTGGTTGTTTTTCTAGGTCGGGTTTTTATTCATTGGTCTTTTCTAGGTTCAAGGCATATTTCTCTTCATGAGAGTCTCTACCTTATCGGGTTAAAACCTAACCGTCACAAAATCTGAAGTTTAGCAATGTATTTTTACACTTTGTATCTTTAATACTTGAAAGTGTACTTTATTGTATAATTTTACACCTCACAGATATTAAAATCTGCATTTGGACTTGATTAGTACTTAAAAGTGCATTTTTATCAAGGTTTTATTTCATCATTTTGCACTCGAAGTATCAATAACTC
>NW_011501064.1:56043-59725 GCF_000495115.2 Populus euphratica
AGACAATTGCCTACAACTTTTATGTTTTTGAGTGGCTCCCATTTTGATGTTATCAATGACGTTTTGGGCAGACAAGAGAATATAAGGATTGTCACCAAGTCAAGAGTTGGTCACCCACTCCTCAATTAGTCATCAAATCAATAGTTCCCAATTTTGGCCTATAAAAGGAGGCATTTGCCATGCATTTAGGCATCTTGGTCTCCAAATCAAGATCATGCTCTTGCTTCTACAAAAAAAAATTTATAGAAAAATACTATGTTGGTTTGCACACTACAAAAAAAAAATTATAGAAAAATACTATGTTGGTTTGCACATGAAGAACCATATGTATATTGTGAGATAGTGGTAGAAAGGATGGTTGAGTCAACTTCTAGTTTTAGCAATGTATATGAAGTTGTAGATAACAATTGTAATCTTTATAGGAATATAGTTTTGGATACAATAAGAATGAATCAAGTTTATGCAAGTGAATGTTTAATTGTAGATGAAAAACCAAATGTAAATGCGACCATGTTTTTTGATCTTTTAAAAGACTGCAATGAACCATTATGAGATGAGTATACAAATCATAGTAAATTATAGGTTGTTGCGCAGGTGCTCACCATTAAGTCAGATCATGACTTGAGTGAGGCTGATTTCAACAAAATTATTGAATGGTTGAAAAGTATTTTACATGAAGAGAATAGAATGAAAGAAAACTTCTATACTGTTAAATCTATGATGAAATCCCTCGGTTTAACATGCTAGAAAAATCGACGTGTCTAAACTTCTACATGTCATATTACCTTGAAAATATAGAGTTATTCGATTATTGAACATGTGAGCATATTTCTTATAAACCTAGTATTGATAACAAAAAGACTTTGTCTCACATAGAAAACAGATGAATTCAATCTATTCAGGTTATTTGTTGTTTCTTATTTTTATTGGCCGGTGATACTTATAATTTACAACTTGTTATTGAGGATGTTTATGAGGCTGGAGTTCATGTTTTTATCTATAGGGTCATAATATAGATGTTTTTCTTCGACTGTTAATTGATAAGTTGAAGCAGTTGTAGTCATTCAAGAATTTGATTTATGACAACTTCAGGAAATAAAATTTTCAGATGAAAATAGCTTTGATATAGACTATCAATGATTTTTCTATGTATAAAAAGATTTCTAGTTAGAGCACATATGAAAAATTAACATATTTATATTGTATGAAAAATAATAAGGCCTTTACATTAAAAAATGATGCTAAAGAGTCTTTTTTTTAATTATCATCAATGATTTTTTCCAATAAATCATAAGTACAAAAGAAACAAAAGGAACTTTTTTATTGCATCGCCACTATTGTTGGGTGAAGAATTGTATAACATGGTTCATAATATGATGACATTATTTTTGGTTTTCAATATGGTAAGCATAATTTTTTTAGTTTTTTTGTGACTCATAATTAGATAAAGCAAAATATTTTATGGAAGCTTCCTTATTGGAACACCAATATCCTCTGCTATAAACTCAATATCATATACATTGAAAATAACGTGTTTAAAAATATTTTTAACACAATTATGAACGTGAAAGGAAAGACAAATAACAACATAAAGACTAAAATATACCTTTATTTTGTCATCGTAAAAATTTGAAATTAGTTTAAGATGGGTCACGGGTCACAAAACCTAGTTTTCTCTCAAGCATTTCCATCTTGGATTAGTCTTCCTTGTTAGATATCACCTTTACATACTTTCAAAGCCTAACATTTTAAAAGATTAAACACTAATTTAAAGAAGAAAAATGAGCAAAATCAAGTCCCCTCTACTCTTTTAAAGGTTGATTGCCAAAATAGTAGGGGGGATTTGGATTTAAATAGAATTACAAGAATATCATTAATGAGTCCATGTCAATCTTGCAAGGCTTTTATAAACTTTAATTGCTTTGAGATTTTAACTCAAGATAGAACAATATGTTAGGGGATTACTTATAAATATTTAGTCTAATCTAATAGTCAGATTAAGATATATGATTGATACTATAAAAATGGATAATAAATAGTTTTACGCCAAAAATCTGAATTTTACATACCATTTTATTTACTTACATTATCATGATTTTTAAACTAATTATTTGATGACTCCCATCCATAACCATTATAAAACGTTTCTCAAATTGTTCACCACTTTTAGTCAAAATAATATGATTTTTACATAAGACTTGTATCAATAATCAATGTTTTTTATGTGTAAAATTATGCATTATTTTTTTTAGAATTCCACTATTATTATTATTATTATTATTTTAACTGATTAGAGAATTTATATAATTCATCATTGGGTTGACATTTAGCATATCAATTTATTACTTTACGTCATCAAACATTTATGTTAAATTACTAAAATTTTTCATCCCTAACTTAAGTTAATCAGGTTAACCTGCCACACCCATGACTCACGATTTGAGATATGAGACAAAATAAGTTCATAGAAAGAAAACCAAATTAAATGATGAAATATAATTACTAATCGACTCAATGTTAAAGGATGGAATTGAACTATTAATTAAGAAAAGATAAAAAAAAAACCTTAAGTCAACTAGGTTAACTCGTTATACCTACAACCTACGATTAAAGCTATGAGACAAGATAAGTTTATAGAAAGCAAACCAAAATAAGTTATGAAGCTTAATTCCTAATCAACTCAATGTTGAAAGATGAAATTTTAAAAATATCAATTAAGTAAAGAAAAAAGGAATCAAGTCAACTAAGTTAAACAGATAAACTTGTGACACGGATCATAAGATCGAGCTAACCACATGGAAATCAAACCATAAAAAATTATGAAGTCTAATAAATTAAATGTTGAATGATGAAATTATGGGGAAAAAAACATTGATTAAGAAAAAAATAAAGGAAAAAAAAAAGAAATAAATAGTGTTTTTATGAGGTAATGCACATTAAAAGCACTATCCTTTTAGTTTTTTTGTTAATTCCTAATCAACTTAATATTAAAGAATAAAATTAAAAAATTTCAATTGAGAAAAGATAAAAAAAACTCGAGTCAACCGGGTTAACCCACGAAACCCGTGATATGGGTCATTAGACCAAGCTAACCATATAGAAAACAAAATATAATTAATTATGAAACTCAATCTCTAACAAAAACAAATATTAAAGAATTAAATTAGGAAAAAATATAGATTTAGACAAAAAAAAAAAACCAAAGGAAAAGGAAAAAAAACACTATTAAAATGAATAACGATTTGTGAGGTGATGCATAATAAAAGCACCACCTTTTAGTTTTTTGTTAATTAAAAGAAGAGAGAAAAAGAGTCTTTCCCACATAAAAAATCAATAAAAAAACATTTTTCCCTTTATTTTTCAACCACATCTGCTAATATAAAAAAGGAAGCTCCCTTTAATTTATTCATGCCCTTTTATCTCCTTTTCGATTCTTCCTATTCCTTTTCTTTCCCATCTTTTCTTTCACCAACTTATATAATTAGTACTTAAAAGTGCATTTTTATCAAGGTTTTATTTCATCATTTTGCACTCGAAGTATCAATAACTCCTTAACTAAAACATGTTTTATAATAACGTATCTAATAATATAAGATACCTTTAATTTGTGGTAAATGTTCATTTTAATGCAGGCCTATCATATAAATGAAATGATTGATTGATGAATTTAAGAACTGAAATT
>NW_011501064.1:60554-62153 GCF_000495115.2 Populus euphratica
TATTACTACTACTACTACTACTACTAGTAATATTATTATTATTATTGCTACTATTAGTATTGTTGTTGTTATTGTTACTATTGTTGTTGTTATTTATAATTTGTACAATTAACCTCCTTGTGGTTTGACCCTGATCTTGTCGGGTTATTTATTACTTCAACACTCCTGCACTTGAAAGAAGACATCAATTTTTTGGTCGTGTCATTATACCAACATCAAACTAAACTTGACAATAGCCATCTCCTTTAATCACAACAAATAATAGCTAAGCCACCAATATTAATTATAAGGATAAGATTATGTAAATCTTATGATCACATAAACTATAATGAAATTAAAAACAAATCCAAGAAAATTGAATATTAGGTTTGAAACCTTGACTCAAAGGTAATCATATATCTAGAAACCAAATGTATTGGAAAAAGAATATAAATCCAAAGATAACCTTGTACCTAATAACCTGAATTACACAAATGATGTCACAAATCCAATTAATCTTTAAGTCAATGTATGATATTTGTTCCTGCAAAGAAAGGTTGTTGTCAACATGCAAAACAAATAAAAAAATATTGTTTATTCAAATCATTATGATTGCTAAATTTTACAGTACATAGATTAATATATAGTCCTCTTAAATAACTCTAATGCATTACTTTTAGGCTGTAAGCCAATGAACTTTATTTAGTAATCAACTAATATAAGTCTAAATTGAAACAACCCCTAAAACAATGTCGAATGGGTTAAAATAGACTCAATTTAGAATAAAGCCCAATGTTAGTAATATTCAACACTAAAATAAATATATATAAAAAAACAACGTGAAACAAAGTTCTCTTGCTTTAAAACACCATACATGACTGAAACTCCCACTTTGCTTTTCTTGAAGGCTTTGCCAAAAGTTCATGCTCCAAATTAGCTAGGAAAATTTATTTTTAATTGCTGGAATTTTCTCCCTTAAATTGCCTCTTTTTAATCTCCTTGATATTCTAGGAAATCTTGTAAAATAAAAAAAAGAACAATGAAAGAATCCTAAGCCTCGCCACGATATATATATCTCATAATGGATATGGAATCCTTGCAACTATGGATAATCATTGCTACTATAAATATCTCATTGTTTGACATGGAATCCTTGTGGAATAGGCAAGCCAATAGATTTCACATATGTTTCCAAGAGTATTAAAGAATTCTTGTATTGATTGGAATCCATAATACATCAGAAAACAATGTTTGTTTAATTTTTATATATTTTTGACAGATTTTAGTATTGACTTCAAATACATTGTTCTCTCTTGTCTAAATAGCTTAATAAGCCTACCATGTATTGTTGAAAAGGTAAGGATGTCTACTTTATAACAAAATTATAATATCAACATAATTGCTTCTAAAGAGATCTAGTCCAAAGAGTAGAAAAATATCTAGATTGACATATTTGACAAGATTCATCTAGTAATTTTGATTCTCTAAAATAATTCATTCTTGAATTTTGATTAACCTGAAATTTTAACCTAAAATATAAAAGTATATCTACAAACTCCTATAAACATTTCAGCCTGATTCAATGGTATAGTTAAAAGTATTGTTCAATAGAATAAAACT
>NW_011501062.1:0-7697 GCF_000495115.2 Populus euphratica
CGACGACAATGGCAACAACATAATTATGTGAGTCGCTTTCTGATCCACTTATGTTGCATAATATGAGGAAGTCTTACCCCCACCACTTCAAGAATTTGATAATAGAATTTTGATAAGTAAAATGAATTGTAGATTTAAATTTTAAATTCACTCTATCTCTATAAAAAAAGATTTTAGAATTCAAAAGCAAATATAAAGTCAAAAGCATATATAAAGAAAATTAATATAAAATCTGAAATAAAATAATAAATCCAAAAAAATCTAGAAAAAAAAAACAACAAAATTAGCCTAAGTAGCAACTTGTAGGCCTAATTTTGGAAGATCTAACATATTCCAATGAATGACATAGTCCCCCCCCCAAAAAAAAAATCCTTATAGAATCTCTCATGAAATTTTGATCTTCATCAATCATCAAGTCTCTTGTTATTTTTGTTTTAAAGACCACCTCTGCCCTTTTAAACATAGTCTTATCAGCTATTGTTGGGAAGGACGAAAGCTTCTAGACAAGGTGGTTCTTACTACTACTGCTATTGTTGCTAGGGTTGTAGTGCCAAAGAGGAAGAAGAGTTTTGCAGAAGAGGGAGAGAGAGAGAGAGAGAGAGAGGTGGTGTGAGTATCACCATTTTTCTTAAAAAATAATGAATTTTCGTGTTGTAACCCATTTTTTGGTCCTCACATAAAAAATAATACAATACAAAAAAAAATATTATAAAAAAATATAACAGTGAAAAAAAAGAATGCCAGAGCGCTTGAAAAATGATCAAAAATTGGTTGAAAAGGTTCAAAATTATAAAGATTAAAATTTGACAATATTTTATTGACTGATTAGAGCCCTGTTGATAAATAAAATTCAATTTGAGGAAGAAAAGTCCTAAATCAAATGTTTATGGACTCAATTAAATTTTATTGAAGGTTTAATTGAATTTATGGATGTTTTAATTGCAAGAAAAATTTATTTTGGAGTTAATTTGAGCTTTAATTGGAAGAAATTAAAGTTTTGGGGCTAAATTATAATTTTTGGAAGTTAATTTGGTCAAATTAGGGGCTTAATTGCATAAAAATTGAAGTTTGATGGCCAATTAGAGACTTAATTGAAGAAACATGAAATCAAGGACCATAATGAAAAATACAGATAAATAGAGGGGTTGTAATTAAAACTGTATTAGGGGCCAAATTGAAAAAATTAGAAGTTTATTGCTCAATTGATAGTTAAATTGCACTAATTCAAGACCAAAGATCAAAATGAATAAGGCGGCCAACTTTAGGGCCGCTGTTGAATTTTTGGTAGAGATGTAATTGCATTGTTTTTTAAATCAAAATTGCATTTTAGGACCTGATTGAACAAATTTCAAATTGAGACCAATGTCAAATTCGACACATTTTGCCGCCTTTTTCTTTTAAATGAAACGACGCGTTTTGTCCAAAACAACGTCGTTTCATGCACTGTTTTTTTTTTAAAAAGAGTCCAAAATGGTGTCGTTTTGAATGATACTATAACATTTCTTCTTTCCCTGGACGCACAAGGCAGGGGAAGAAGATTTTTCTTCCCCCTATTTTCACAAACTTTGTTCCTCTAAAAAGCATAAAAAAGACGCCGACCAAGGACACCCACTTGCCCAAGAGCTTTCCACGTGTTGGATGGGCGATGGAGGTGCGGCAGCATAGTGGCCGCCCCAGCCACGTCCCTCCCTTATTTTTCTCCTATAAAAACAGGGGAAGGGGAGAGAGAAAAGAGGGGAACAAGAGAGAGAGAGAACACAATAGAGGGGAGAGGGAAGAGAGAGAAAGAAGAGAAAAGAGAGAAGAAAAGGAAAAAATAGAAAGAAAAAAAAAGAAAAAATAGAAAGAAAAAAAAAGATAGTGAAGAGAACAAAAAATACAAAGGAAAAAGGAGGAAAAAAACCGCCGGCTATTGTGCCTCCGCCGCTAGCAGCATTGCCTTGACGCCACCGGAGGTAACCTCCCGATGCCCCGTCTCTTTCTCCTTTTGCTCAGCTACTATCTGCATTTGCATGCAGAATGTGAATTAATTCAACTTCTGCAACAAATGGAGGGGTGGTTACTATGCTTAGACACAATAACCAGCCCATTTGGTTTTGGGTCGGGTCTTGCCCAGCCCACTAATATGGGTTGGGTCCAACCCATTTCAAAAAAATTCAAAATTTTGTTTTTTTGTTCAGAATTTCATAATTTTTCAGCACAATTTCTTTTATCCATTTTGGTTAGTATCAATTTATATTTTACATCATAAAAATACAAATCCAGTATTAACATACCCGATTTTTGTGAAAAAACTTCCAAAAATACAAAAAGAAAATTTGAAAAAAAGAAAAAATAATTTTGTGCATACGACCAAGTGTCTCAAAGCTAAAAAAATATAATAATGTTTTTAGCATAAATTTTGGAACTTTAGCCAAAATTTTAAAAACAACAAAAAATTTATTTTATTTTGTTTTGTTTTAGTATCAGGGATTACAAATTTATACGTATAATGTATTCTCAATAGTAAAAAAGGTATTTTTGACAACATAGAACAGTTAGGTTTTACTCGATTAAGATAAGAATCTCCTTACAGAGAAGGGTTTTTCTTAAATCTTAGACAGACAAGACCAACAACTAGAAAAAGCAACAAAACCTTAGATTTTGATTAGACAAATAAAACAATGCACCTTATCTTAGGTAGGGCGTAGTTGGGGTGCTAATACCTTCCCTTTACGCAACCAGTCTCCGTACCCGATCTCTAAGACCAGTAAGAGTTCTTAGTGACCAGAATACTAGGTAGTGATTCCCATTTAAATTTTTCACTGATAAAAAAACAAGAATTTCTTGTCTCTCCATATTTACCAGAGATAAACCATACACCATTTTCCTTTAGGGTGGATGATCGCCGCGATGCTACACATATGAGACAAAATGGTGACTCCACTAGGGACCTTATGGACTAAACATTGTTTTTGTCGGATCATTGTGTTTTATTTGTTGGTTTATGTGTTTTTAATACACATTTCTTTTATTTATTGCTTATGCATTTTAATTTTTGTACATATTTGTTCATGCATTATATAAAATTGCCTCATGCATCACATGCTTTAAGTTTTAAAAGCACACTCAAGCTTCTAAGTTAAGTAGAGAATTAGCAATTTGCCTTATGACTATTAGTCAGGGTTTAGATGAGTGAAACACCCAACTCATATCTGAGTGCATGCTTAGTAATGGTGGGTATACATGCCTTAACCATTTCTCACAATGCCCCTCTACTATCTTTACGAAGATCGTCACTCAGCAGATATGAGATCCTTTTGAGACTAGGTAGAAACCCTTCCGATGTTCACATAATGATTAGAAGTTGTCCTTAAATTGTATGTGTTATCATTATTTACATTAGAGCAACCCTTCTTGAAGCATCTTGAATTCAAGACTTATGGGTGACATAATGATCGTTATGTAAAAAATTTTCATTTTAGAGTTTGGGCAAGAAGCAATATTCTTGTTTCATCATGCAAGGGGTACAATCATATGTCACCCCTCGAAGGGTGAGTTCATCATATAGATTAAAGTGCATAACTTATTTCACTATAAATAACATGCATATATACCAGGTTGAAAAATAGGTCCCTAAAAAGTCTAACACTTAACTTCAAGCAAGAATCATGGAAGATGAAGAGCGTGCTCAACGTGATGCCCATTTTCAAGAAGAGTTGGAGTCTCTAAAAATAAGAGTGGCTCGCCTCACTAGCTTACTCGTGCAAACACTGAGAAATACTTCTGGTGAAGGTCCTTATAACCGACTGGTCACCTTTAATCAGTCTCCGACTACAGTTCAACTTGAAAAAAGGATGAGCGAACATGGTCAAAAGCCTTAGTAAAATCCAACAATTATGCAGTCAGCAACACCTACACCAACCCCGATAGTCATGGAAGCATCTGCTAACGAGTCCCATAAGGGCTAAGTCATCTGATAGCATTGTTCAAGATAAGATAGAGACATTGGAAGCCAGACTTAAAGCCATTGAAGGGGTAGACTTATTTAAAGCCATTGTCTGGTCCTAAATGTGGTTTTACTAAAGAAGTTTCATGTTCATGAGTTCATCAAATACAGTGAAACACAATGCTTCATAACTTATCTCAGGTCCTACTATAATAAATTGGCAGAGGCAGTACATGATGAAAAACTACTAATGTATTTTTTTCAAGATAGCTTAAGTGGGGCAACATTGAGCTGGTATAAAAGATGAGACAACATAAAGATCCAAAGATGGAAGGATCTAGTGGATGCATTTGTCAAGCGGTATGAGTACAACATCGACATCGCTCCTGACAGAACTAGTTTGCCAAATTTGGAGAAAAGAGATAAAGAAAGCATAAGGGAATATGTTCAAAGATGGCGAGAATCAACTACTTAAGTACATCCTCCACTTCTCGACAAAAAGATGGTCTCTTTATTTGCAAACACACTCAAAGCACCATATTATAAACATATGATGGGTAGTTCAGCATAACAATTTACTGACGTTGTGGTAATGTGTGAACGCATAGAGCAAGGCGTCAAGAGTTGTAGAATTTCTGCACCTCCTGAGAAAAGAGACTTCAAAAAAAAAAAGGTCCACCATGTTGAAGATAACTACATGGGTAGAAAAAACTCACTCCAAAACTACCACAATCCATCCCAAATTGTCAACACAAAAAAACTTGAACCCCAAAACTTTCAAGCCAAAACCCAAAGTGGAAATTACCAAAGGGCCCAAGAACAACTACCTTCATTACCGCTACCCCTAAATGAGATATACCAAAAGCTATTAAGCATCGATCATATAGCTCCAAAACCTTTTCCACCTGTGCAATCACTTTATCCTAATTGGTACAAGCCATGACTCAATTATGAATACCATGTTGGTATTGTTGGGTATAGCATCCATACCTACAACGCCATCAAGAGAAAGTTTCTGCAATTAATCAAGGCCGGATGGATAGAATTTAAAGACACTCTTAATTTGAATACGAATCCTCTACCGAATCATGCTAGAAGCAGTGGATTAGAAAAACACTAGCAAAGACTGTTTGGGGAACTAGAAAGCATCAATGGTTCAACATAGGTATGGAAATGATAGCATCAATTTTAAAGACATAAATTTTGATCGTAATGTTGTTCTACATCATCGATGAGCCCTCTGCACAAAACTTTTGAAAGGAAGGCTAGTGTAAGAGCAGATTCGCCAATGAAGCCTGCCCTATTATTGTCTTTTGTTTCATGCTTTTAAACAAGACTGTCTATGTCAAATGAGCCGTAGTTAAATAAGATCATGTGCTTTCTTGTGTTCATATCACACTTCTTTTTGTTGTTATTATTTGTAAATAACATTTTGAGCACAACTTTTCCTCATAATAATACAACATGAATAATCCTTTGGTGTTTTCTTATGGTTGTTCCAAAACCATACATAACCTCATATGTTTTCAAAGATATTTTTTAGGACCTCCAAAGTGAATACAAAAACAAACATCATGTTAGTATTTTTCCAAAACAAATGCATTTTGGATATTCAAGTGAGTTCTTAGACAAGAAAATTGAAAGCAAAAAGACAAAATAAAAATAAAAAATTAAACCCCATAAGGTGACTCAAAAGCTGGGTTTTATTTGACTGAATAAATCACTTAGCATACGTGTATGAAAGCAAGACTTATTGATCTTCAATGCATGAGTTTGAGATGAGGAAATGTCATATTTGATAAATCCTTTCACATGTCTGAAATATATCCTTTGTAGTCCTATTTTGAGCCAAATATATTTTTTGAAAATAACCTTGACTAGGATCACACCCATACTTGGGGGCAAATAAGAGAGGTTTTTTTACCATCCAGACAAATGAGTAAAGATAGATGTTAAAATTGATCATGTAATTTTTAGTCTTTCATTACCATACAAATGTAGTGAAGATAAATGTTGTGATTGGTTAAAATAAAAAGATCTAAAAGATTTGAGCTGCTCATAAAAACAACTAAGGTGATTATGCTTAACCAAACATAATGAAGAAAACAAAGAGAAAGAGCCCAAACCCGACACTAGAAAGGCACGACAAACCTTTTTAGAAACAAATCGAAAAGACAATAGGTCAGGAAACAAGCACTAGTGATCCTTAGTCTTAAAATCCCTTAAACACATTTTGAGCCTCCAAAATATCATCTTCTTCATAACCAATAGCCAAAGCCTACATTACGTACATGATAAAGCCCTTTCTAATTAAAGGCAGGCAATCTGGATCGGTAGGCAGTGCTTTTGCATGGGGGTCAAATCATTATTTATACAAAAAAAATAAAGCTTTGAACCAATTCAATTCTCAATAACCCTTAAATTAAAATTTAAACCTTTTATGACCAACTAAATGTCACTTCATCTTTAACCCAAAAGAAAAACAAAAAGCTTTAATCACTTCAAGAAACTTGTTTATAGGAATCACTTGAATTTTTAGAACAAGTTTATTTTGAACAAATGTCAAAATGATTTCTGTGATTGGAATAACTTAGAAGTTTTATAAATTTTGCATGAAAACATTTCATTGTACAAAAAAAAATCAAAACTTACTTTCACATATCCTCACCCCAAAGTAAACCCAATTGAACACTTGGGGGGCATGATTGAAGTTGGGGGCAATCCAAAAACACATAGTATGGATGGCTCCATAATTCCTTGTTCTAAGAAAAATGTAGGGCAAAATTAGGAACCCTTAAGATAAAAGGTGGAGGACATAGAAGTATGATGACATCAAATGCTTCCCAGAGGTCCAGCTTACATGATGCGACTTGAGTAACCAAGAATGAAAAAGCCATCAAAATTTACTACCAACACTCCAACTTTTGAGAAAAGAAAGACACCATAAAAAAATAAGGGCCTATATTTCTCCGGTAAGTATACATGCATCTCAATTATAATGCTTCAACATTTCAGCAAATTGTTAATCCATCATCAAACTTTTAGGTAGTACCTTTTCTAACCTTACCTCATCTTTTTTTAAGTACATCGTTGAGCCCTCACTTTCTTTTTTGAGTGCGCCTTTAAGCCTTCACCTTCTTTTTTAGTGCGCCTTTGAGCCCTCACACCTTCTTTTTTTAGTACACCTTTGAGCCCTCATTTCCCCGGGTAGCGCATTTTCTAACCCTACTTTCTTTTGAATGTGCCTTTGAGCCCTCGCCATCCACTTGGGTAGGTCACCCATTATAACACAACCACTCTTTTCTTTTTCCATTTTGGGTAGGTCACCTATTACATTTTGACTATTCTCTATTTTTTTCTTATTTAGGTAGGTCACTCATTACAATGAAACCATTCCTTCACCTAGGTCAGTGACACGACCAAAAAACTGATGTCTTCTCCCAAGTGTAGGAGTGTTGAAGTAATAAATAACCCGACAAGACTGAGGTCGAACCACAAAGAGGTTAATTGTATAAATTATAGATAAGAATAACACAACAACAATAACAGCAACAATAGTAACAATAACAATAGTAGTAGTAGTAGTAGTAGTAGTAAAGAAGAAGAAGAAAAAGTTGATGAGAACTTTGAGATTAAAGATTAACATAAGAATTAAACAATGACAACAATAAATGCCAAGGTTAGAGGATCCACTAATGGTATATCAAACAAGTATAGTATAAACTCTTATTATTCAATTGAAAACCACACACAAAGGAGGTTCCAATCA
>NW_011501062.1:8097-8224 GCF_000495115.2 Populus euphratica
AACATAATAAAAGAAAGAAAAATAAATAAATAAAATAAGAACATTAATAAGATAAAAGTTAACTAAGTAAAGGAAAGGAAATGAATGTCATAAACAAGATATTAATGAAAGTATAACATAAACATTA
>NW_011501062.1:8277-9481 GCF_000495115.2 Populus euphratica
ACCAAGATGCCTAAATGCATGGCAAATGCCTCCTTTTATAGGTCAAAATTGGGAACTATGATTTGATGACTAATTGATGACTAGGTGGGCAACTCTTGACTTGGTGAATCCTTATCTTCGCTTGTCTGCCCAAAACATCATTGATAAAGTCAAAACTTGAACCACTTGAAACATGAAAGTTGTAGAAAATTATTTTAGCTTTTTGAAAAAAATGGAGGTCATTTGGACTCTAGAACTCTAGATATGGACCAAATACTGAACAGTGTTTGGGCTATAGAACAGATTCAGACTTCTTTGTTGTTGTTACGACTTGGACTTGAAAATGACCTTATTAAATCTTGGGCTCCATATAAAAGTTGTAGACCTATGTCTTACCTTTACATCCATATAAAGTAGACTTAAATCTAATATCTACAGCTCTAGATATGACCCAATTATCGAACAATGTTCTGGTTTTGACTGCATCGGCATCTCTTTTCTAAGTTTAGCCATCTATTTGTCCTTTTTAATTTCAGTTGTTAAAATCATCAATCAATCCTTTCATTTATGTAGTAGACTTGCATTTAAAATGAACATTTACCATAAATTATGTTGTAACCCAATTTTGGCTCATTTGCTTTTAATTTAATTTTACAGGGTTTAAAATGTAAAATTAAAATATCAGAGATTTATTTTGATGAAGAGTGTGATTTGTCTGCTTGCGTGAAAACTAGGGACTACAATGTGCCTTTGTCATTCTATTCTTATACTCAAGATAATCCTTATCATCTTCAAGATAATCCTTACTTTCAAGATAATCTCTATCTTATTCAAGATAATCCTTACCTTCAAGCTAATCCTTACCTTTTTCAAGATAATCCTTATCTTCTTCAAGATAATCCTTAAGATAATGATAATTGTCTGCTTTCGATTTCGATTCTAATTCGAACTTAAAAAAAAAGAATGAGTTTGATTAAGACTTTACTTCTCGCAAGTAATGAGACTTTTACGCTATAAATACTGATCTCAGTATACAGAAAAGAAAAGAAAAAGAGGAGGAGAGAGGACGATTAGAGAAAAACCCTAAAAGAATAAACCTCAAGAGGAGGCCATTACCAGAAACCCTAAAAGAGAGACACATAAAAAAAAAAAATGGTGGCGAACCCTATACTAGCCGCTGCCCCCCCCCTCAACCCTTTTTCTTCCCAGTCTCCCTCGACTTCGC
>NW_011501062.1:9523-9736 GCF_000495115.2 Populus euphratica
AAAAAGAAAAACCCTCAAGATGAGGCCATTACATAAAAGAATAATTTTTATGCCTTGACCATAATTTTTATGCCCATTCTAATTTGATATTTGAACAAATAAACCTCTTTTTTTGATAACATAAAATTTCAAAAATATTTGGGCCTTCGTTTATTTATTTATGGACCCCTCGCACCTTTTTTTTTTCTTTGTGTTTGTATTTCTTGTAAAAGC
>NW_011501062.1:10016-13206 GCF_000495115.2 Populus euphratica
GTCGGAAATATCACCCCCATACCCACCGTAGCATAAACCAACAAAACATTAACAATTTATGACAAAATCAGCAATGCAGCCTGTCTTAGACAGGAGGCTCAAGGGGTGATAATATTTTTGCTTTTGTGTAACCAGTCTCGTACTATAGAATCTCTATTGACCAGTTAGGGTTCCTAGTGACCATAATACTAGGTAGTGACTCCTTGAACAAAACTTTTTCATCTAAAAGAACAAGATGTCAAATATCTATTCTTAGGAATATTGTGTTTTTGGTTTTGTGCGATATTGACCAACGCTAGAGTTGGAAATATTCGTAGGAATTGTTCACTGACGCTAGAGTCAAGAACATGAAAGGAAGAATAAAAAAGAAAAAAAGAGAACAAGTTCTTAGCAATTTTAGACAAAACCAGCAATGCAGCCTACCTTAGGTAGGACGTTTAAGGGGTGATAGTATCTTTTCTTTTGTGTAACCAGTCCCATATCATAGAATCTCTATTGACCAGTTAGGGTTCCTAGTGACCATAATACTAGGTAGTGACTCCTTGAACAAAACTTTTTCATCTAAAAGAACAAGATGTCAAATATCTATTCTTTTTCCAATCGAGATAATTTTTAATCGGTCACCGCAATGTCCAAGTGTGACAGAATGGCGACTCCACTAGGAACTTTAGGACTAAGCTTTGCTATTTGTCTTTTTTATTTCTAAACAGTTTTTTTCGTACCGTTTTTTCTTCATTGTTGTGGTTATGTTGAGTTTATCATGTTTTATTGGTTTTTGCTCTTTTTATTGTTTTAACATGCATAGTTATTCATGTTTATCATGCATATATATTGGATATGGATCTAAGGTCTTCACACATCACTTATCTTATTTTTTACATGTGGTATCAACTTTAAGATAAGTGGAGGAGTAACGGCACCCTAATGGCTTTAGCCTAGGTAAGGCTTGCGAAACTATCCAACACTCGCATAATTGTTTGCTCGATATTGGTTGATATGCCGAACTAATATTACTCAGGGCCTCTATCTTTATGCTGCTTGTAAACCTCATTTCAACCTTTCGAAGGCAATCACTGAGCATGCGAAAGACTTTTGAGACTAGATAGCAAAATTACCCTAAAGCATTTAATGATTAAAACCTATCCTTTAGGTTGATCCCTGTATAAATTTATTGAGATAAAGCGTAAACGTGTAAGCATCATTATTATAAGGCTTTTGGGTGACATAATGACTGTTATTCCTAAGACAACAACTATTGAGCATGGGCTCAAATTTGAATCCTTGCAAATGATCGTGGGAGACTGCTTTAGACTGGATGTCAGTGAGATACCGTTACTCAAAAACATTAGATGCTTAGTGAAAGACACCAAGAATGTGGTTGAAAGCTCAGATGAAAAAACGCTAAACAGATCTCCTCTCGGCAGTGCAATGAATATCGAATTCGAATTTGACCACACATTTAAAGAATAATGATCATTATGTCACCCTCCAAAAGGAAAATCCATACCCAATATGTTGTATTCATCTTTATGCATATTTAAACATACAATTATGACCTGTCATAATACTACACTCCAGGTGAAACATAGGTCCCCCATTGAAACACTTGTAACACTTGACTGTGAAAAAAAGATAAATGAAAAACTTACTAGCCTACTCGAATACCGAAAAGAGATGGAAAGTCTTAGAGAAGAAGTCACAAAGCTTACTAGCCTACTCAAACAGGCCTTGAGATCTAAACCAGAAGAAGCAAAATCTACAGCTCAACCTGAACCTATGCTCGGAAATCCACAGAATCCAAGGGCAAATAAGGTGTCTCAACGGGCTATGTATTCCTAATTTGCTTAACCAGCATATCCTATAAGAATGCCATCTACCATTGACATTACAATAAAGAAATCTCAAAAGAACAAGATAGTAAAAGAAGATGACCTGGATAAATGGGCTGCCCTAAAACAAAGGCTGAGGGCTTTTGAGGGAACTAGCCTACATGACCATATAAAAACTGCTGAGATGTGTTTGGTACCTAATGTAGTCATTCCTAGGAAGTTTAAGGTGCCAGAATTCATCAAATATATAGGAACTCAATGCCCTGTAACTCATCTCAAAGCATATTGCAACAAAATGGTCGAGGTAGTCTATGATGAGAAACTGTTGATTCACTTCTTTCAAGGTAATTTGAGTGACATTGCCTTTACTTGGTATATGCGGTTGGATAATACCAAGGTAAAGAAATGAAATGACTTAGTTGATGCCTTCATTAGGCAATATAAGTTCAATATGGATGTGGGCCTTGATAGGTCAAGCTTACAAGCTATGAAAAAGGACAACAAGGAGTCCATAAGATAATACACTAAAAAAATAGCGTGAGATTGCCACACAAGTTAGTCCTTCTTTATTGGAAAAGGAGATGATCATTTTGTTTGTCAACACTTTCAAGGCCATGTACTTTGAATACCTAGTTGAAAGCCTTGCATAATTTTTTTTTTTAACTTAGTTACTATAGCTGAGAGGATCGAACAAGCTATCCATTTAGAAAGGGTTGCTGACTCGATTGAGAAGAAAATGTTTCACTAAAAAAAAGGAAACTAAGGTTCACAATGTGAAATGTGATTATAAAAACGAGAGAAAGAGCTACCAAAACAAAGACATCTAAAGGCCACTCATCTTGAAGATGAAGCTACAGTGTCATTAAGCCAAAACTGATCTATGTGTGACCTTAACTGACTATTGGAAAGGTGCCCCTATGAAAGAATTCAAAGGAGAGAGATGGTTGGAAGATTCCAGAAATTCCAATCAATGATTACTAAGTATTTAGTCTTTTTATGTGTAACCTTGCTAGTATAAGTCTTTGTTTTTGTCCTTCACTTGTGTCTTTACAACCAAAACATCCTGAAATGGGTTCCCTCTAAGAACTCACAAATACACTTTTGAAGCCTCGCGTGACCTTATAGACACAATTCATTACAATATACCAACTATGCAGGTAACCCATTACAATGTGTAATCTGGGCAGGTGAGCCATTATAATGTGACCATTTGGGTAGGTAACCCATTACAATATACCAAATGGGCAGGTGATCCATTACAATGTGACCATTTGGGTAGGTAACCCATTACAATATACCAACTGGGCAGGTGGTCCATTACAATGTGACCATTTGGGTAGGTAACCCATTACAATATACCA
>NW_011501062.1:13357-17342 GCF_000495115.2 Populus euphratica
GGGCAGATGACTCATTACAATGTGACCATCTGGGCAGGTAACCCATTACAATATACCATCTAGGCAGATCACCCATTACAATGTGACCATTTAGGATCTAGGTAGGTAACCCATTACAATATACCAACTGGGCAGGTGACCCATTACAATGTAACCATCTGGATAGATAACCCATTACAATATACCAACTGGGTAGGTGACCCATTACCATGTGACCATTTAGGTAGGTAACCCATTACAATATAACAACTAGGTAGGTAACCCATTACAATGTGACTATCTGGGTAGGTAACCCATTACAATATACCATCCTAAAAAATCTTCATATTTTTCAATCATTGGGCAGGTTGCTTGGAATAATTAGACCACTCGCGAAACCTTTTTTGCATTTTATTCTTTATCGGGCAGGTCGCCTAGAACAATTAGATCACTCGGGAAATTCTTTGCATTTCTTTTATCATTGGGCCAGATGCCCAAAAAAATTTGATCCATTTTTAAAAAAAAAAGGAAAGAAAAAAAAAGGGTTTTCACAATTATTCTTCTTTACAAAACTTTCTATACAAAGTCAAAAGAAAAAAAAAATTTAATGCCTTTGCACCGTCAGCATTGTAAAGAGGGGGCAACTGTTGTAACCTAATTTTAGCTCATTGGCTTTTAATTTAATTTTACAGGGTTTAAAACATAAAATTAAAAAATCAGAGATTTATTTTGATGAAGAGTGTGATTTGTCTACTTGCATGAAAACTAGGGACTACAATGTGCCTTTGTCATTCTATCCTTATCCTCAAGATAATCCTTACCTTTAAGATAATTTCTATCTTCTTCAAGATAATCCTTACCTTCAAGCTAATCCTTACCTTTTTCAAGATAATCCTTATCTTCTTCAAGATAATCCTTACCTTGTTCAAGATAATCCTTAAGATAATGATAGTTGTCTGCTTTCGAATTTTATTCTAATTCGAACTTCAAAAAAGAGAATGAGTTTGATTAAGACTTTACTTCTTGCAAGCAATAAGACTCTTGCACTATAAATACTGATCTTAGTATACAGAAAAGAAAAAAAGAGGAGGAGAGAGGACGATTAGAGAAAAACCCTAAAAGAATAAACCTCAAGATGAGGCCATTACATAAAAGAATAATTTTTATGCCTTGACCATAATTTTTATGCCCATTCTAATTTGATATTTGAACAAACGAACTTCTTTTTTTTATAACATGAAATTTCAAAAATATTTGGGCCTTCGTTGATTTATTTGTGGACACCTCGCACCTTTTTTTTTTCTTTGTGTTTGTATTTCTTGTAAATGTGCTCAATATATGGACTATTACTGTTAAACGCAAATATATCATGTAATTTTTTTACTTTCATCTAAAAAGGGAAAATAATAATAAAGGATAAACAAGGAAAAAAAGACATAAAAAGTTTCTTCTTTAAATTTATTTTGCAAAAATATTCACTGATGCCAAAGTCAAGAGTATCGTGTTTTTGGTTTTGTGCGATATTTACTAACACCAGAGTTGGAAATATTCGTAGGAATTGTTCACTGATGTTAGAGTCAAGAACATGAAAGGAAGAATAAAAAAGGAAAAAAGAGAACAAGTTCTTAGCAATTTTAGACAAAACCAGCAATGCAACCTACCCTAAGCAGGACGCTTAAGAGGTGATAGTATCTTCTATTTTATGTAACAAGTATTGTATCATAGAATCTCTATTGACCAGTTAGGGTTCATAGTGATCATAATACTAGGTGGTGACTCCTTGAACAAGATATTTTCCTCTAAAAAAACAAGATGCCAAATATCTGTTCTTTTTCCAATTGAGATAATTTTTAATTGGTCGCCGTGATGTCCAGGTGTGACAAATTAAAGGTATCTTATATTATTAGATAGTATAAAACATGTTTTAGTTAAGGAGTTATTGATACTTCAAGTGCAAAATGATGATATAAAACCTTGATAAAAATGCACTTTTAAGTACTAATCAGCACTTTTAAGTATTAATTAGGAGGTCACCCATTACAACACGACCACTCTTTCTTTTTTCTATTTGGGTAGGTCACCCATTACAACTTGACCTTTCTCCATGCTTTTTTTATCTAGTTAGGTCACCTATTATAATGAGATCATTCCTTCACTTGGGTAGGTCACTCATTACAACTCGAGCCCTCTTCCTTTTTCCTATTTTTTGGGTAGGTCACCAATTACAATTCGACCCTTCTCCATTTTTTCTATCTGGATAGGTCACCCATTACAATGAGACCATTCTTCTACTTGGGTAGGTCACCCATTACAACACGACCACTCTTCTTTTTTCCATCCAGGTAGGTCACCCATTATAATTAGACCACTTTGAGAGTGTTTGGGCAAGTCGCCCATGAAAATAGACGAGGATAAATGTGAATGCGTAGGCAGGTCACCCATGAAAATAGACCGTCTTTTTTTAAAAAAAAAAAACAAAGGTTTTGAACACAGATTTTTGGTTCTGGTTAGAGAGGATTGGCAAAAGGAATCTCAGTTTAGCCCAACCACACAGGATTTTTTATTTTAGTTAAAAGGGATTGGTGAAAGGAATTTCAGTTTAGCCTAACCACACATAAGATTTTGATTCTGGTTAA
Source organism: Populus euphratica (assembly GCF_000495115.2). NCBI lineage: Eukaryota > Viridiplantae > Streptophyta > Magnoliopsida > Malpighiales > Salicaceae > Populus > Populus euphratica. Next base: position 15,973 of record NW_011501062.1, read on the forward strand.
ACGAGATCGGCGAACAGGATCTTAATTTAACCCAACCATACACAGGACTTTAGGTCCGGTTGAAGTTTCAAGTCAACCAAATGTCGACCAGACCCGTTTCGAAAGACCAATTTTGTTTATCTTTACAACACTTATAAAAAATAGGGGGTAACTGTTGTAACTATTTTTTGGATCCCCGCATAAAAAATAATAAAATACAAAAAAAGCAAAAAACATATTATAAAAAATATAACACTGAAAAAAAAAGGATGTCAAAGTGCCTGAAAAATAGTCAAAATTGGTTAAGGAGGTTCAAAATTACAAAGATTAAAATTTGATAGTATTTTGTTGACTGATGAGAGCCTTGTTGATAAAGAAAATTCAATTTGAGGAAGTCCAAAATTAGATATTTATAGACTTAATTAAATTTTAATGAAGGTTTAATTGAATTTATAGAGCTTTTAATTGCAATAAAAATTGATTTTGGAGTTAATTAGGGTTTTAATTAGAAGAAATTAAAGTTCTGGTATCAAATTATAATTTTTGGAAGTTAATATGGGTTTGATGGCCAATTAGGGACTTAATTAAAAAAATCTGAAACCAAGGACCAAAATGAAAAACGCATGTAAATAGAGGAGCTGCAATTAAAACCGAATCAGGGTCCAAATTGAAGAAATTAGAAGTTTATTGCACAATTGTATGAATTCAAGACCAAAGATCAAAGTAAATAAGGTAGTCAACTTCAGGGTTGTTGTTGGATTTTTGGCAGGGATGTAATTGCATTTTTTTAAAATCAAAATTGCAATTTAGAACCTGACACGACTAAAAGGTTGATGTCTTCTCCCAAGTGCAGGAGTGTCGAAGTAATAAATAACCCGGCAAGACCGGGGTCGAACCACAAGGAGGTTAAGTGTATAAATTATAGATGACAACAACAACAACAACAACAACAACAACAACAACAACAACAACAACAACAACAACAACAACAACAACAACAACAACAACAACAACAACAACAACAACAACAACAACAACAACAACAACAACAACAACAACAACAACAACAACAACAACAACAACAACAACAACAACAACAACAACAACAACAACAACAACAACAACAACAACAACAACAACAACAACAACAACAACAACAACAACAACAACAACAACAACAACAACAACAACAACAACAACAACAACAACAACAACAACAACAACAACAACAACAACAACAACAACAACAACAACAACAACAACAACAACAACAACAACAACAACAACAACAACAACAACAACAACAACAACAACAACAACAACAACAACAACAACAACAACAACAACAACAACAACAACAACAACAACAACAACAACAACAACAACAACAA
>NW_011501062.1:27750-57622 GCF_000495115.2 Populus euphratica
TGCATTTAAAATGAATATTTACCACAAATTAAAGGTATCTTATATTTTTAGATATATTATTATAAAACATGCTTTGGTTAAGGAGTTATTGATACTTCAAGTGCAAAATGATGATATAAAACCATGACAAAAATGCACTTTTAAGTACTAATCAAGTAACCAGTTTATTAAAGTCAAAAGAACATTGGCCATAATTTCAAAAACAACAAAAAATTTATTTTGTTTTGTTTTAGTATCAAGGATTATAAATTTATATGTATAACCTATTCCTGATATTAAAAAAAAAAGTATTTTTGACAACATAGAACAATTAGGTTTTATTCTATTAAGTTAAGAACATCCTTATAGAGGAGAGCTTTTCTTAAATCTTAGACAGACAAGACCAACAACTAGAAAAAGCAACAAAATCTTAGATTTTGATCAGACAAATAAAATAATACAGCTTACTTTAGGGAGGGCGTAGTTGGGGTGCTAATACCTTCCCTTTACACAATTAATCTCCGTACCTGATCTCTAAAACCAATTAGGGTTTCTAGTGACCAGAATACTAGATGTCAACTCCCATTCATATTTTCCACTGATAAAAAAAATAAGAATTCCTTATCTCTCTACATTTACTAGAGATAAACCATACACCATTTTCTTTTAGGGTGGATGATCGTCGCGACGCCGCACACATGCGACTTTTTGTATAATAATAATAATTTTGAAATAATTAAAAAAATAAAATTTAAGCTAAAATTTATGAACATGATTTACACCAAAAATAATCATTTCTAGATTTGCTATCAAATAAAACTCAGTGGTATTTTTTTAAGAAATACTCATTTTTGGAATAAATTGTTAGTTACAAATAGAATACAAAGAATTTTAAAACAATCTATCATCGAATTTTTTAGTTTGATTTATAAATGTATGTACATGTATAGTGAAATATTATTTTAGTGTAGTATGTGTTTTTTATTAACTTTCTTAAGTCCAGAAAGTATTGATGTAGGGATAGACTTTGATATATATACGAGTGTTAAAGAATCAACATTCTCTGCTTATTAGAAAGGGAAAAAAGATTAAAAAAAATGCTAACATAATCACATTTCTTTTTCCTTTTCACTTTTGTGTTATGCTTTACACGAGGAATTAAATTGAAAATTTTTACTATCCTTAAAAAACAACGAGGAAGGCAAGTAAGGTATACATATGAGCATTTCTCACGCTCAAGGGCATATACAACTTCAAAAAGGAGGAAGGTAACATCAAAATGCCAGGGTGGTCTAGGAACCGGCTCCATTTCAGCTAAAAAAAAAGCTCTGATCTTTAAATGGTTATGGAGATACAGCAACATAGATATTGGTTATCATAGAATATACCTATATAGGAAGTATTGTATACAAAAATTAGTATAGTTATATTTTTGTGTGGTAACCTCCACCATTACTATTATATATTGACCAACACATATATTTAGAAAGGATTGACTAATCAATAGGTTAAACCTCCTAATTATTTTTAACTTGGTACCAGAGTCTTTTGTCGTCAAAACTCTTCTCCCCCTCTCCCCCTCTCCCCACCTGCGGTCGACCTCCTTTCTCTCTCTCACAAATGGACTCTGTTGTTGCTGGCGCTTTCTCCCTCCACCAAATTGGTGATGTAGCCTAGCCGGCCAGCCACTTAGAAGTTGTTGCCTCTAGTTCCTTCTACCAATAGCAGCAACCCCAACCTGCAGTATAGACCCATGGTTCCTTCTCCCACGTTTCTATCGTCCCTCTTCACATTATGGGGACAACAACTTCTTCTATCATTGTGTTGTCCAACACTTATCAAGTGGTCTCATTGAAACATACAATTACCAACTATCTCTATTGACGAGAAAGTGTTTGCTTCTTCATCGAATTCTCGTATTATGCAACTCCATGTATCCTTTCAATATCTTTGGCAGAAAGATGCTTCAGTTACTACATGCATACGACACGCCAAGTCATTATTTGATGAATTGGTTATTGCTGGCCAACTTCTTTTTCTTGAAGACTTTAACCTCTATATATTTTGTGGTCTTCACAATAAGTTTAAAAACTTGGTCGCTAATCTCGTAACCAAGACCGAACCATTGTCATATACTAATCTTTATAGCTATTTTCTTACTCATGAGTTTCTGCTCAATTATTCTCAATTTTTTGGTATATAGAAAAATTTGGTCTCTAATATTTATATGCAGAAATCATCTTTTAATATACCTCTTGAGATGGTTAATTCAAGGGAGTAGTTCTTAGTGTAACATTGTCGATGCTTGTGCCAAGGAGGAGGAAATTCAGAATATTGTTAAGAATGAAATTTGTGTTGTAGTGGGCAATGAATGTGATACCAGCTTCTGGAATGATCTATTGCTTGGTAATTCTAGGTTGGCTGAATGACATTTTAATCTTTCACAAGATAAAGCTTCTTCTATTGCTAATATGGGAATATGGGATGGTTTGAATTGGATAGGGAACTTCAAGTGCAGAAGATCTCTTAGACTCACGGAGATTAATTTATTCAACTCCCTGTTTCTTCTTTGGAAACAGGATCTGTGGAGCAACTTCTCATCCACCGTCAAAAACACTGGACAATCTGGACAAAATCCTGTGAATGGTGGGGCCTCTCTTGGTGTTGCTCAAGAAATTTTCCTGACCTTTTTCAGCAATGGGAAGTCCTTGTTGGAGGAAAATTCCAAAGGAAGGCATGGTTTGTGCTTTTTCTTACCATCAGCTATGGCTCACTAGGAAGTGAATTGATCTTCAAAATAAAATTCCAGATTATGACACCATATTCCTCCTTATTTTAACTAGATTTTGTGCTTGGATTAAAGCTTTAGATTCTGACTTCCCATATTGTGCTCTTGATCTACTTTTATCTGGTGATGGTTTGAAAAAACTGGTCAAATATTAAGAAAATTAGTTCAGTTGTTTGTTGGTCCCCCGAGGAACATGTTCTTCGGAATCAATGTGGGGTGGTGCTAGGGGTTTTCTCTATTCCAATGGGAAATAAAGAATCATATGAGGCTGAATTGATTGCAGCAATTAAAGCTCAGGAATTATCATCATATAGGCAGGACTTTGTTGGGAGGTATTTTGTTATTGAAGCAGACTCTGCAAATGTGGTTCAATGGATGACTGAACCCCTTGTCAGGTCGTGCGTGGCGCTTTAATGATCTTTTCATCCTAGCAGGTAGATTTTTATCGTGCTTGGGTCCAGTAGCCTTCACTCGTACGTACGGACACCAAGGGAGATCAATCACTGTGCATATGTTCTTGCTATAAAGGAGTCCGTAGAGTAGAAGAGTTTGTGGCATTGCTATGAAAATCTCTAATTCAGATATATTATCTATGGTTAGATAAAGATGCACAGATAGAATGCAACAAAAAAAAAATGAAATTAAATATGCGAAAGAAATGAAAAAGAAAAAGAAGGAGGGCCAATTTGTTAACTTTTGGTACCGTAAGTACAACTCAATCATAATTATCCCACATGCGGTTGTTTAATTCTGATTCTCTACATTGGCTTTTTTTATGACAGTGATTGTTTTTGTGGTTAAAACGTGATTTTAATGAATTTTTTTTTGTATTTTCTTTTATTCTACAGGTAATATAATAAAATTGAGATATGGAAATTAAGATGTATTTTATAGAAAATCCTCTTTTTTTTTTAATTGTGATGTCATATGATCAGAAATCATGTTGTTGGTTGCCAAATCAATCGTCAATTTTTTTTTTATTGTAATTAATGCACATGATCGCAAGACTTGTGGTAAAAACCTCTAACACTATTTATTTATTTATTTTCATTTTCTTATTAATGACTAAAATTTAATGACTCAAATACTAGTTGGGACAGAGTGCAATTTGCTTTGATTGTTTGTTTATAATTCAATATTGTAAAGTGGTTGTTTTGTAATTAAAAAATGTTATTGGATTTTTTATTCTAAATTAATTTTTTATGGTTTTATATTTTTTTTAATATGTTGATATTAAACATAAATTTAAAAAAATAAAAATAAATAAATTATTTTAATATATTTTAAATAAAAAATATTTTAAAAAACAATAAGTGATTTTGAAATGTGGGACATGCCAAGTTCCATTCTTTGTCGACTCCTGTGTCAGCTAACTAGCTAGCTTGCTTGCTCCATGAAGTCAGACGTGACAAACCAGACTGTTCTTGAGATACAAAGATAAATTCCATCTCACAAAAGAGAGTGTGTGAAGGAGGAGTGCTCGGTTTGCAAGTGAAAGCGAAAAAAACAACAATTTTGATTAAAAAAAAATTGAATGACTCCTCTAATGGGGCAAACACTTACCTGAGTCCCTTTATGATCCACCTATGCTGAATGATAGGAGGCAGTCATTACCCCCACCACTTCAAGAATTTGATAATAGAATTTTGATAAGTGAAATGGATAGCATATTCAGAATTTAAATTTGTGATTTTATTCTCTGGAAAATAAGTATATATTAAGTATCTTATTAAAATGTTTACAAGATATTTAAATAAATTAGAAAACTCTATCTCTATAAGGAAACTATTTAGAAATCAAAAGCATAAAGAAAAATAATATAAAATCTGAAATAAAATAATAAATCCAAATTAAAACAATCTAGAAAAAATAACAAATTAGACTAAGTAGCAATTTTTGGGCTTAAATTTTGAAAGATCTAGTTGTCTAATAAATAATGGAGTGGGCTTCCCACAAGAAAACAACTTATATAATCTCTTGTAAAAATTTGATCTCAACCAACCATCGAATGCCTTGTTATCTTTATTTTAAGTGGCTGCTCTAGTATAGCATAATATATTCTCTTAAACTATGTTATCTCAGTAATAGTTTATAAAAATATTGATTAAATCATCTTAATAGTCTATTTGTGATAAATTCTCATATATGATGAGAATTTTTAGTTTCCACAAACTCAATTATATCATATCAGTTAGATAATGAGTATCTAAATCAATAATTAAAACTTGATCGGATTAAATTATGGTATTCAAAATTTACACTTGTCGGGTTTCAAAACTGCATATTGATAATGTTTTAGGTTTGAATTCAAGTATAGATAATACTGAAACCTAACCCATGAATTCCTATCATCATCCTTTTACAAAGATTAGGAAACTTCTTACCTATCATCATCCTTTTACAAATAATAATAAAAATAAAACACAGCTGGGTATTAAACTATATATTCATTTATATACTAAAAAATAAAAGCGAGTTAACTTATATCCATACTAGGTTAGATCCTAATCAACCTGTGTTAAAACCCATCTTAATTAGATAAGAGGATTTCTAGTACAATAAATGTTGAGCAGTGATATTTTTGTCAAAAAATCATTTTAATTCAAAAATTTAAATTATTATTCGAGGTCTCAAGATATCATTTATATTATTTTCTAACACACTCCATCAAATGAAAGTCTTTTGGACTTAAAACTTGCACAGACTCATATTATATTGTGCTTAATTTTTATTAAATAAATAGAAATGATGAAATTCGAACTCGTGACTGCTTGGTCATCAAGGCTCTGATACCATGTTAAAAAATCATCTTAACCCAATAACTTAAACTGTTACATGAGTTTCTAAGATATTATTTATATTATTCTTTAACACCCCCTCAAGTGAAAGCTCTTTGGACTTGAAACTTACACAGGTCTCCAGTATATTCTACTTAGTTTTTATTAAATAAATAAGGATGGTGAGATTTAAATTTGTAATCATTTAATCATTAAAGTTTTGATATCATATCAAAAAATTATCTCAATTTAAAAGTTTAAGTTGTTAAGTAAGGTCATAAGATATAATTTATGTTCTTTAATAGTTTTCATCTTGAATTTTTATAGGTTTCCTGGGTAACATAATTTTAGTCCCCTATCTCTAATTCTTTTCTAAACTTGATCCTCAACCCAACTATAAGTTTCAACCAACTAGTCCCAGCAATTCTCAATTGGATTTGTCCATAAAAAATTTGAAGAATTTTCTCAACCGAGTCCACACCTAAAGATGACTACAATGTATATTTGAGGATGGAAGGATCGAATTGATAATTGCTAGATACATTCTGGATCTAATTGCTTAAATATATAGTTTGGGGACACAACCGAGAAAGGATAATAGCGAATAAGTTAGGTGCGCATATGAGAATATTACCCCTTTCTAAAACATTCCAAGGCATCTCTTCTTTGGAAAAGATTTATTAGAGTTTGTGGAGGAGTACATCCTACTCCTATCCGAATGATATTAATGGAGATCAGAATTTTAATTGCAATCGGAGGCGATTTAGTTTAGTAAAAAGAAAACATCAACGGAGCTCCATTTTCTCAACAGATAATACTATGTCTAGGGCACAAGTCAGAATAAAACAATTTATAAGTTGCAAAATGATAAGGAAAAAAGGCATTTCTTGTCCATATTTTATAGCTTCATGTGAACAAGGTTTAACAAAACATAAAGTGAAAAGGAAATCAGTACATGTAAAACCATGTAGCATAAGTACATATATAGTAAGAATATTAATATATACTAAGTTGTTCACATTATCGAACAACCATGAGGGTTTTCATCGCTGAAAACTGCTCCTGTCTTTTCATTCTCTTATGAAGAAGTAATGTCATTGATTTTATTTTATTTTAATTCAAATTGGTGTTTGGTTGTTATACCAGTTATTAGTTAAAATATATATATATATATATATATATATATAAATTATATACTGGAATTTTCTCTAATTGAATGTATTTAATTTTGTGAGTACTAACAAGAATATATTTACTAAAAAGTTACAAATTAATATATTATTTATTTTAATTTTCACAATGTTTCTTAAAAAACCATGCATTGTAATATATGCGCATCCAAGTTGTAGAAAACCATTTATGAATCGAAAAAACAAAACCTAATTACAAAAAATAAAGAAATTAGCATCACACGATAATTAGCGAAAAGATCTTCTTATATACAATTTTTCGTGTATTTCAGTTTTGATCAAAAAATTTGCACCCAAAAAAATAAATTCAGAACTAATTCATAAAAGGAAACGATTTTGGCATCAGGATCAGAATTCTGCGCGGCAGAAGGGCACTTGAAAATGTTTTCGAAGATATAGATATTTACTCTCTTCAAGATTCTCTCTACTGTTGATGAACATGATTATTTCTTCCAGGATATAGGTATATTCTTCATCAAGAATTTTAGACGTATTACATTTGAAATGTGTAATGACCAGTTGTTCCCTTCATCCCTACGATGCAAAAAGTTTGTGTAATTACAGAAAGAAGAAGAGTATTTTACCTGGGAAACCTGAGCAAAAAACCAATCTCGAGTTTAATTGCTTGTACCTACGGTATATATCACATCATTCTTCGGATCAAACTGTCTACATATGTGCATGGAATCCTATGATATTGAATTAATATAAATATATAACACTATTTTATACTTTTTTGTTGGATTGATTTAGATGGATATTTGATATGATATTTAATTCAGGTTCATGAAATATGGATTACAAATTCTTGATATTCATTCAAAATTTAACCAATTTTCTTGGTTGAATCGTTTTTTTATATAAAAAATAATAAAGAATTTATACGTGTACAATGGGCGTTGCAGCAAAATGGCCTAAATGGGAATAATTTCTAGGCATAATGGGCCTTACAGCAAAATGGCCAGAACGTGGGCTTTATAGGTCTAAAGTCAGGATTATAGATCGAGTCATAAGGTCCAAAACGAAGTTGACTTCTCTTTTTGACTTCATGTCATTTCTTCCATCTAATCTTTCCTTTCAAATGGACTTTAACAAAAACAAAAAAAAAAACAAAAAAACCGTTTTAGACGTTAATAATGATATAAAATAGCATAATTTGCAATACCTTCCATTTAAGTACTGTAATATTATATGAATTATCTAAATGTTTAAAGATTTTGAAAAAAAATTCCATTATATTTAATAAATATTACAAAAATTCCTTTGCGCTTCCCAAGTCGCCGTAGTTTAAACAATATATATAGATATAAATGTATAATATTAAAATCAATTTCTATCAAATGTGTTAATATAGCGTGTTGACAAAGCATTTTTATTTAAAACGGAGAAGCTATCAAGATTTGATTCTTAGTTTAAATAATTTTATAAAAAGAGTTAAACGATCAACTCCTTAAGTAATTTAATTTCTAATTAAAGTCTAAATCAATCTGCTTTACTTGATCAACCTCCCAAATAAATAAATAAAAATGTGACAGGATTGCATCAGAATTAAACTTGGGCTCTATGGACAAACCTGCAGAGGGGAAGAGACAGTTTATGAAATATATATTTTTTATTTTTTAAAATTTATTTTTAATATAACACATTAAAACAATAAAAAAATATTTAAAAAATATTAATTTAAAAACAAAAACAAAAATTCTATCCAAGAGTCTTCTTTTCCGCGGAAGACGAGGTCTGGAGCAATGCGAAACACGTTGGACTTGGGCACTGTAGACAAAAATGCAGAGGGGACGGGACAGCACCGAAACCAGTGAAAGGAAAGAGAAAAGGACCAGACTTGTGTTCTTCGTCTTTGGCTCTTATTTTTGTCCAAGTGCATCCATACTTTCCACCCTGTGAACACGCTGGCAAAGGCTCCGTACGAGACAAGATAAAGAATCAAATCAGTCCAGAAATTATTTGCTAAAGGCAAGGGAAGAAAATTCAAAAGCAGCTGCCAGCCAAGCAAATGCCAAATCACTGGTAAAGTTAACCGATCAGAAATATTTGTGGGACCAAGGAATCTTTGCACGGTCTAATTATGGGACCATACCATGTAGCATTCAAGAGTCTTAAAAAAAACCAATCCAGCATAGTTCAATAAATAATTGATGATTTATTGATTGGTAGTGAATAGTTTGCTTTCGATAACATTATTGGATTCACTTCTCTCCTTGAATGCATTGTTAATAAACTTTGGCTCAAATTAACTAGATATATAAAAAGCTTTTAAAAAACCCATGAAACTAAACAAAAAAGTTAAAAAAAACCTATAAAAATTCCATAAATATACTCGCTCACTATGATTGTCCTAGCTTTTCTTCCTCGAGGTCAATTTCTCTGCTACACTTGCATCATTTTTCTCCACTCGTTTTTCTTATGGTTAGAGCTGGACCACAATCTCCTTATCTTCAAGTCAGTTGCGTGAAACATGTTTTTTTTTTTTTAATTTTTTAGTTTGAAATTAAATTATATTATCTTACAATAGAAAAGAGATTCCTTTTGGTTTTATATATTTTTTTAAAATAAATTAAATTCATATGTATTTTAGTTTTATAAATAGTTTTGATATATTAATTTTAAAATAAAAAATTCTAAAAACTATTATTTAATATATTAAAAAAAATATCATAGATATCACACATTCACCAAGTCTCATGCAATTTTATCTAGTAGCTAATTAATAGCAGCCATCAGTGTATAAGATCATTGCGTGATCTCATGTAAGTAACTTGTAATAGTACAACCTCGAAAGTAGAAACACTTCAAAATTAAAATACCATTTAAAATTAAACGCCAACGAGAACAAAATGGGCAACCATGGTATAAGGTGGTGACAGTGTAGACTAGCAAGAAGGGGTTGTTGAAATTTCCTTTCTCTTGGCGTTGGGGCAAATTTGATTGTGTTTCTTGTAGAACCTTTGTCTTTGAATTTGTATCTTCTGACTCAGAGCTATGCGATTAAGATCTGATTTTATGGATGCTGAAGGTTTTATTGGGCTTACTAATTAAGAATGCAATAATTTTATTTTTTTTTGGTTGTGGTAAAGTGCATTTATCGCAGGCACATATGCAATTCTAGAACCTTCATTGGAGCTTGCCATCAGTGTATAAGATCATTACGTGATCTCATCTAAGTCCAAGGACTGGGCGTTAAGTTGGAAAATTGGCAAGATCCTCTCTAATATTGACCCCTTTTTCTTATATAAGTTTCATATATATAATATAATTTTTAGGATCCCCAGACAGCTAGATGGAGCACTGCAATTTCTTGATATTACAATTAAAATGAACAAAACAACAATTTCATCAACATTTCCAGTATGCGGAACAAGAAATGCTGTAATTATTGAGCATTTTTCTCATCAGTACCTACACTCCACCAATATACAATTTACTCTTCCAATATACATGGAAGTTGCCAACAATATGTTTACAGGAGGAGGCAATAAGCCTCAAACTCGGATCCAAGGGTGCCTAGCCTGCGCCAAGTAAGCCAACGTGAAAAACTCGAGGTGCATATGCACCAACGATGAGAAATTCTTAAAATTGGCAATAAAAATTTATGATAGATATAAATTAGAGAAAAAATATGTGACCGCTAGATGCATAATATTAAAGTGACTTATTATGTGTGATATGATAATCAGTTTAATAACCTAGGTTTAAATGTTAAACAAATTCCGAGAGTTTTAATTAAAAAACAATTAAAATATCAACAATTAAAAAGGAACTATTAGGTGCATCAAATAAATAAAAATCTCCAAATAACTAAGAAACTGTTAATGTTAACCCTATTTATGACATTGTGCATACCACCCGTTCCTTTAATTCTTGCCTTGGATCCAAAGTCCAAAATTTAAATTTGACTGACAACCTTCTTTAATTTTATATTTGACTGACAACCTTATTTAATTCTTGCCTTGGATCCAAAGTCCAAAATTTAAATTTGACTGACAACCTTCATGGAAAGTTCAATTTTTGAAGTAGCTTTTCTTCTCGGTCTGTTTTGGATTCTTCATCTTTATTGGAGTATCTTATATTATTTTTCAAAATATTTTTATTTTAAAAAATATTAAAAAATTATTTTTAAATTTTAAAAAATTATATTAATATCAACATATCAAAATATCTAAATACATCAAAAAAATATTAATTTAAAATATAAAAATATAAAAATTAAATTTTTAAAATTTTAAAATTTTTAAAAATACTAATTGCAGCTGCTCTCGAACATAAAGACACTCATAATGATTGTCCTAGCTTGTCTTCCCCGAGGTCAATTTCTCTGCCCCACTTGCATCTTCTGTCTTCTCTCGTTTTTCTTATGGTTACAGCTGCACCACAATCTTTTTATCTTCAAGTCTTAAGATGAGATACATGTTTTTTAAAATTTTAAATTTTTTTAGTTTGAAATTGAATTATATTTAATATTTTTAAATTATTTTAATATACTAATATTAAAATTAAATTTTAAAAAATAATAATAAAATATTATTTTAATATATTTTAAAAAATAATTTTTATCACATTTCCAAACATGTTTTTAAAATTACATTACCTTGATAATTCTAACCATAGGAAAGAGAATGCTTTTGTTTTTATATATTTTTTATAAACAAATCAATTTTTTGTTTTTTCATAGTTTGGATATATTGCTTTTAAAAATAAAAAATTTTGAAAATATATTTTTAATATATTTTTAAATAATAAAATATAATATCAAATATATGCTAAGTGGCTTGCAATTTTGTCTAGTGGCTAGTTTAATACAGTCACCTACATGATAATAACTTGTAATAGTACAACCCCAAACAAACATTTCAAAATTCAAAAATATAGTTACAACTGAAAAAAAAAAACGCTAACATAGACAACCTACCATGGTATAAGGTGGTGACAGTGTAGACTAGCAAGAAGGGGTGGTTGAAATTTCCTTTCTCTTGGTGTTGGAGCAAATTTGATTGTGTTTCGGATCATGTACAAGGATTTAAAAGTTCAGATTGTCCCTTGCTCAGATTTTTGCAATTAAGATCTGATTTTATGGATGCTGAAGGTTTTATTGGGCGTACTAAGAATGCTGATTTTTTTCGTCTCTTAATTGTGGAGAACGGAGAAGGTGGTCGTTTTCGTCTGTTTAGGTTATCAAAGGTTAAAAGCAAGAAGGATACAGCACAATCAGTCACGTGAACCACATGAAATAAAAAAGCTTCGTAAAAGACCACTTAAAAAAACAAAGTTTTTTTTTTTTAACCAAACACTCTAATCCGTGTTTGTGCTTAAAATATGTAAAAATAATTTTATTGTGATAATATTAAAAATAATATTTTTTAAAAATAAAAAAATATATTTTTAAATTATTTTTTTTAAAAAAAAAAACAATATTTAGCCCTCTCAAATACCCCTTTATCCAGGGAGGCAACAAATCACAGAAATCAGCAGCTTGGGATCAGTTGAGGAGTGGAACCTTAATTTGTTTGCATTTCATTTAGTGAGTTTTTCTAAGCTACTAAATAGTATGGATCCCTTTGAGAATTATCAAACCTACCTCGATCACTTATTGACTCCAGACGAGAACACCATTCTTCATGTCTACTTGAAAAACCAAAGCAGTGAACCGGATTTCACTGATTTTGTTGATATAATTCTAGAAAGGTGTCCACCACTATTATTTTTAAAAATGTTTTTTAAAAAACAAATCAAATTTATTTTTTTATTACTGTTTTTCAATAGTTTTGTTGTATTAAGTTTAAAAATAAAAAAACAAAAAAAATTATCTTAATAAATTTTTAAATAAAAAGTATTTTTAAACAATAAAATAAATTATAATTTCAAATATTCGCTCCTAAATCTTGTGCAATTTGTCTAGTACCTAGTTAATGGGGAGCCAGAGTTTTTTAAACATGGAAGAAAATTACTAATAAATATTATGTGATGTTGATATGCATTGGAAATTAATTCAAAACATATATAGTAATTTATATCAAGTAAAATTAATTTAAAAATACTTTAAAATAAAAAAACTTATATTATAATTATTCTCTTCAAGTTTTTATATTTTGAAACTGCTTCATAAAACTTACATATCTATATGCATATAATAAGTATGTTGATTAAATTGTACTTAATAATTTTTAGATATTTAATTTAGAAACAATGCCTAGTGTCTATGTAGGAGGAACAATGCTTGAAAAACATATTTTCTACTTCATATTTTACTTATAAATAAATAATTGGAAAATATTAAATTTCAATAAACTACTCTACCAATGCAAGAGATGTCAAAAATAGTGGTTTTGTATGAATATTAATTTATTCCTTTATAATAAAAAAAGAAACATTTAATTGATTAAATTAATAGATTTAATATTTATTTTAAACATATTCATATCAAAACCCTTAAATTATCATAAAACCTAATATTTTTAATAACTAATTATAAAAGAATAAAATTAAAATTAGATAATAAATCAAATAAAAAATATGATAGAAATTTACCTAAAGTATAAAGCGAAACGCAAAAAAAGTTAATTACTTAATTTTAGTTGAAGAAAAATTTGTGTATTGGAGAGAGCCAAGGAACGAGCCAGACACATATATTGCTACTTATTTTTGGACCCCATATGCTAGAGACAATGCATACCTCTTTTGAACCGAGTGCAGGAGTGTAGCTCATATTTGTTGCAAGATTGATAAAAGCAGAGAAGACAGAAATATTTTTTGAATCCTATTTGAGCTGTTTTTTGTTTTCTTTATCATCCTCTGTTGCCAAAATCATCAAGTTTTCTTAAATTCATTCCTTCTTTATCTTGTTTTTAAGTTTGAATAAATTCCTCAGAATTTGCACTGAAAAAGTTAATTCTACTTCTGTCACAATTTTTCATTCCAACTAAGGCTATGATTCTGGCTTAGTTTTGTATGATTTCTGACCATCGTAATTATATTCTGTCACTTATGACATGTTGAAGAATTGACCTACATCTTTATTAGGTCATATAGCTCACTGTTCTTATGGCAGACTCTTAGTCATATTTGGATGTTCGGTATTGTCAGTTTCCTTAATCAGATCAATAAACCCTTTTTAACCAATCAGATTACGACCAGATTATGTTCTTCAAAACAAATTTATCTCACTTTAAACCTTTTATGAAAGTTGTAGACTTGTATGCGTAGATGCATTTAGGTTTTTGAATCTCCTGATTTCGATATCAAAAGCTCAAGATATTCTCATGAGAATATCTAATGAGAAAGTAGAGAATTCTGCCATGAGAAGGATTCTAACCTGAGTATTTTACTAAAGACTTTGCTTCCATCATAATTTTGTTATTCACTATCCTAAGGTCAAACCCTCAGTCAGATTGGGGATGCTTAATATTGGCAGTTTTTAAATCAGATTAGGAAATTCTTTTGACCAACTAGGTTCCTGCTAAATTCTACTCTTCAAGATGAATTTATCTCGTTTTGTTTATCCTTTATAAAAGTTGTAGCTCTGTAAGTATAGATGAATTTAGACTTTTGAACCACTTGATTTTGATATCAAAAACTCATGATATTTTCATTTGAATATCTAACATGAAAGTAGAGAATTTTACCGCGAGAAGGATTATGGCCCGAGTTTTGCACTATAAACTCTGCTTTTGTCATAATTTTATTGGTCGTTGTTCTTAGGTTATACTTTCAATCATATCGGGATGCTCAACATTGTCAGTTTCTAAATTAGATCATGAGATCTTTTTTTACCAACCAGATTGCTGTCAGATTCTATTATCTAAAAAGATTTTATCTCACTTCGAATTCTTCATCAAAGTTGTATTCCTAGACCCGTAGATGAATTTGAGCTTTTGAATTGATTGATTTAGATATCAAAAACTAAAGATATTCTCGTTTGAATATTTAATGTGAAAGTAGAAAATCCTGTCGCGAGCTGGTTTCTAGCAGAGTTTTATTGCAATTCTATTCTTTAAAACGATTTTATATCACTTTAAATCCTTCAGGGAAGTTTTAGTCTTGTACGTGCTGATGAACTTAGGTTTTTAAATCCTTTGATTTTAATATCATAAGCTCAAGATATTCTCATTTGAACATGTAGTGGAAAAGTAGAGAATACTGTTGCAAAAAGGATTCTAGCCCGAGTTTTTCAAGTCTTGATTTGAGGGATTGGATTTAAATGTTTTAAGGATTTATTAGATTTATTTCAAACTTTAGAAAGTGAATCGGTTTCATTGGATATTCAATGATAAATTTGGAAAGAAATTTAATTAAATAAAAAAACACCAAAAATAACTTGAGCTAACTCAACATTAATCCATTGAACACTATTATCAAGTCATAAGACCGAATTAATCTATTAGAGAGCAAATAAAACACATCATGAAGCCTAATTCTTAATTAAACTAATATTGAATGATAAAATTAAAAAAAAATACGGAATAAAAACTCAGCCAACTAGGTTAATCCACCAAATCTACGATCCATGTCTTGAGAGTAAGATAATCCAATAAAAGAAACTAATACTAAAAGTGTTGTAACCCATTTTTGGGTCTCCACACAAAAATAAAAATAAAAAAATATATAAGTATATAGCCAGAACAAATTAGAAAAATAATAGGAGGTTGGAGTGGTCAAAAAATGGTCAAAAAATTTGATTAAGGAGAATAAAAATACAAAGATTAAAATTTTGACAGTATATTCTTGAATGATAAGAGCCTTGTTGGAAAAAAACAATTTAAATTAAAGGAGAAAAGTCCAAAATTGGATGCTTATGGACTTAATTGGATTTTATTGAAGATTTAATTGAATTTATAAAGGGTTTGATTGCAAGAAAAATAGATTTTTATGTCAATTTGGGCTTTAATTGGAAGAAATTAAAGTTCCGGGGTCAAATTATAATTTTTAAGAGTTGATTTGATCGAATTAGGGGCTGAATTGCATAAATATTGAAGTTTAATGGCCAATTAAAGACTTAATTGAGAAAATTCAAAATCAAGAACCAAAATGAAAAAGACGCGTAAATAGAGAGGCTATAATTAACCAAATCGAGGGCTAATTAAAGAAATTGAAAGTTTTTTAATCAATTATTGATCAATTGCATAAATCAGAGAACAGGAACCAAAGTGAAAAGGGTAGCCAAGTATGGGGCTGCCGATTGAAGTCGGCATGGATGCAATTGAATTAATTTTTAAAATCAAAATTACACTTAAGAATTTAATAGAACAAAAGATAAATTGAGAGTTTATTTGAAAATTGACACATTTCTACATCTTTTTTATTTAAATAAAACGACGCGTTTTGTCCAAACACCCTTTCATGTTAAAAAAAAAAAAAAGAACAGAACGATACCATTTTAAACTACACTGTTCCTCTTTTTTCTCTGGACATGCAGCAGGAAAAGGATGAAAATTTTTGTCTTTTTCTTCTTTAATTTTGCTGCCTCTCTCTTCCTGTATGCTCTGCCAAAACCCGTAGCCCCATGCCTTTTGATAATGAGAAACCAGAGGAGCCGCGCCCATTGGCCACCCAACCGACATTGCCCTGCTTCCCATGCGCAACAATAAAGAGCCCCGCTCCCTTGGCTCTATAAATAGCACCCAACACCAGCACAAGGGGTAGAGGAGGAACCGAAAAGAGAAAGAGGGAACAGTGAGACGAGAACGAAACGAACAAAAAAGGAAAGGAGGAGGAACCGAAAAGAGAAAGAGGGAACGGAGATAAGAGAACGAAACGAACAGAAAAAGAAAGTAGAACGAACCAAAAAGAAAAGAGAATGAATAAAAGAGAGGAGAGAACGAACCGAAGAGAGAAAAAAAGGAACCAAAATATAGGGAGGGGAAGGAAAAACTTGAAACAGGGTAGGAAATTTAAAAACAAACTGGGAGGATAAAGGGAAACCACTGAAAAACGAAAGAAGAGGAAAGGAAACGGAGGAGAAAGGAAGAGCAGTAACCTCTCCGCTGCTTGAAACAGTAGCACTGCTTGGGAGTCGCCGTTTGTGAGCCACAACACCGCCACCGGCCTCTACCGCAGCACAGCCAGCAAAGCAGTCAGTCATCATTTATGATCCACAACACCGCCACCGCCTCCTCCGCGCCATGTATACTCTTCTTCCCCCCTCATTTTTTTTGTTGCTTGTGTTTCCTCTTGTATGCAAGAGGATGGGAGGGGGGAAATAATTCCCCCCCGTTGGTTTATTTATGCTGGGCCAGGCTGGTTCTGGCCCAGCCCTAATGTTTTGTGGGCCAGACTGATTCTGGCCCAGCTCTGCTTTCTGGGTCGGGTCTGGCCCAGACTAAAAAGAAAGAGAACTGTTGGGCCAAGATTGGCTAACCTTTTTGGGGCTGAGTCCGGCCTAGTTATTTGGGCCGGCCCGTCCAGCCCACCTAATATTATATATTATATATTATGCTGTTTTTGTATTATTTATATATATAGATATATAAAAAAATTAAAGAAAAATTCTTAAAAAAAATTTGTTGATTTCTTGCATATTTTTATCAAATTTTTTTAATATTGATTTGTATTTTTATACTATAAAGATACAAATCCAATATTAAAATACCCGGTTTTTGTCAAGACGTCAAAAAATAAAATAAAATAATATTTTATTTTCATGCATACGGCCTAGTCTCTCCAAAATAAAAGAAAAAAAATCATCACATCATATTTTTATACAACAAAGGAAATTTTAAAAAATATATATGTATTAGCATGCACTTTGGTTTTAACAACAAATTTATTAGAGCCATGAGAACTAGGCCAATATTTCAAAAATTCTAAAAAAATCTTTTCCTTCTTTTAGTATCTAGAATTATGAATTTATACGTAAAATGTATTCTTAATATTAAAAATATAGTTTTCATATAGATGTTAAAATAGTTAGATTTTTTTACCCAATAAGATAAAGATCTTCTTACTGAGAAAGACTTTTTCTAAACCATAAATAAACTAATAACATCTTAGTTTTTTATCAGACAATTAAACAATGCAACTTATCTTAAATAAGGTGTATTTGGGGTGCTAATAGTTTTTTTTTTATGGAATTAGTTCTCATATTTAATCTCTACACTCAATTAAAATTTTTAATAATCAAAATATTAGATAGCAATTCCTATTTTATTTTTCACCATGAAACAACAAAAATTTCTTGCCTCCCCTGAGATATAATTATTTACATTTTACATTGAAATGGAATATTCGCCACTTCACTACGCTGCCCATAACATCTGTTGTCCTCGAGTAGTGCAAGTATTACTAGAATATGATGCGTTCGCGGCCTACGTTGCTGAAACAGGGAAGAAGTCATTTGAATAACTTAACAATCTATTTTTGTTTGGAATGAAGTCATTTTATTGATTTTGTTAAGTTTTCCACCTACAATAACAGATTATGCATATGAATCACATGTAACTCCGTAGCAAGGCAAAAGACATTTTAAGCACACAGTGGCATTTTAAGAGAAGGCAGCGTTCCTTTTATAGCAGGTTGAGGTGGTTCCAAGCTCAAAGAATTGAAACACACAATGCTATAAAATTTGATCCATATGTGGTCTGCTGAGGAAAGAAAGGGCTAGAATAATTGCATGATGATCTACAATGAGTGAAAAAATTGAGGTTTTCAGTGCCATATCTTATTTGATTTTATATATTTATTTAGCCTTTTTTCTTTCAAAGTTGGATGATCTATTACAATATAAATTCAGAGGCAATTCAGCCGAGTATATTCTTAAATTCAAAGTGGCAGAAAAATCTGCACCAAAAATCGATACTTGCTGTATATTCATAAAACAGTTCCTTTAGTTCTTGCCTTGGATCCAAGTCTAAAATTTAAATGTGGCTGACAACCTTCGTGGAAACTTTTTTTAATAAATATTATTTTAATATATTAAAAAAAACCATATATATCAATCATTCACAAGGTCTCATCCAATTTTGTTTAGTAGCTAATTAATGCAGTAACTTGTAATAGTACAACCTCGAAAGTCGAAACACTTCAAAATTAAAGTACATTGTTACAGTTGAAAAAACAAAATACCAACTAGAAGAAAATAGACGACCTTTGTATAATTAAGGTGTTGACAGTGTAGACTAGCAAGAAGGGGTGGTTGATACTTCCTTTCTCTTGGCGTTGGGGCACATTTGATTCTGTTTCTTGTGTCACCTTGTCTTTGAATTTGTATCTTCTTGCTCACAACGTAAAAATGTTTTTGAATTTTTTTTTTTATAAATTAATTTGTTTTTTTTTAAAATAATTTTAATGCAATTATATAAAAATAATTTTCAAAAATAAATAATTATTTTTGTAATATATTTCCAAATAAATAACATTTAAAAATCCAACCTCAATAAATATGCTGTCCATCTCCAGAGAAGCAACAGACCAAATAAACCAGCAGCTTGTGATCAGTTGAGGAGTGGAACCTCTTGCCTTTGAGCCACAGTGGTTAATTTCACCTCCCCTTCATTTGTTTACTTTTCATTGAGTTTCTCTAGGCTACAAAATATATATAGTATGACGACCTATATGGATGCTGTCTTGTTCAAAGCTGCAGCTGAAGGCGATATCGGTCCCTTTGAGAATTATCAAACCTGCCTTGATCAGTTATTGACTCCAGACGAGAACACCATTCTTCATGTCTACTTAGGAAACCAAAGTAGGGAACCGGAATCCACTGATTTTGTTGATAAAATTCTTGAAATGTGTCCACAACTATTATTGCAGGCCAATAAGAAAGGTGAAATCCCACTCCATTTGGCAGCAAGATATGGTCATTCCAACGTGGTAAAGGTCCTCATTGACCGCGCAAAAGCTCGACCTACTGATCCAGAGAGCGGAGTAACAGAAGCAAAAAAGATGTTGAGGATGACCAATGAAGAGCAAGATACAGCGTTGCACGAGGCAGCTCGAAATAGGCGGAGCCATGTGGTGGAAATATTGACTAAAGAGGACCGGCCTGAGCTTTCATATTCCGCCAATGTTCATGGAGAAACTCCACTTTATATTGCTGCTTCCAGTTGGGGTCAAGAACAAGAAAAGGTGATCGATGAAATCCTTGCTAATTGCATTTCAGTACTGGACTATGGCGGCCCTAATGGTAGAACTGCTCTGCATGCGGCAAGCGCGGTGGGAGACCATGGTAGGATTTTGTGCTCAAGTCTGGAGAATTAAATAATATATATATAATAGAGTAACTATAATTTAAAAGCCACGTATATTTGATTTTATATATCCGTGTTTGCTTCATAATTAGCTTTTTTTAAAATAAAATAAAATTATACCACTAAAATTCTTTGTGAGTTTAAGTACTGGGTATATAGTAATTCACACAGACTATGTGAAATCTGTGTTCATGAAGGAAAACATTTATTCATTGTTTTGTTGGTTTCAGAGACAGCAAGAAAATTGTTAAAGAAAGAAAAAAAGTTGACGAAAACAACCGATGACAACGGCTGGTCACCCACTACGCTGCCTTTTTCTCTACTTGGTTAAATATTTCAGTTGTGAAAGTATTACTAGAATATGATGCGTCCGCGGCCTACATTGCTGAAACAGAGAAGAAGAGAACAGCTCTTCACATTGCAGCCATTCAAGGACATGTAAACGCAATGAAAGAGATTGTTTCTCGATGTCCAGCATGTTGTGAGCTAGTTGATAACAGAGGTTGGAATGCCCTTCACTATGTTGTGGCCAGTAAGAGAACCGAAGTATTTAAGGAATGTCTGAGGATTCCATTACTTGACAGACTTAAAACGAAGAAGGATAACAAAGGAAACACGCCCTTCCATCTAATTGCTGCTTTGGCACTCAAGCTTGACAACTGGTTACTTGTTTTTCGGTTTACAGAAGAAGGAATATATGGCCTTAATAAGCAAAAGCTGAGCATCAAGGACATATATAACGGACGTTTAGCTGAGATACAGGTTATCAATCCACTGTGAATTAACTCTTGTGATAATTAACGCATCCATTAAAACTCAATACATACATACATACATACATACATACACCCATACACACATACACACATACACACATACACACACACACACACATACATACATACATACATACATACATACATACATACATACAGATGCGCGCGCGTTAATTATCTATCATATATACAGTAAGAAAAAGAATTTCATTGCAAACAAACTAGCTGTGAAAATAAATAATGTTATGAAGTTAATATATGATATTTGATAATTAGCTAAAAATGATGGATTATCTACGATATTTCACCCAAAATATTTTGCAGGAGATCCTAGAATCCCTTGAAGATGTTGGCAGTGGACCGTTTGGCTGCCGCCGGCGCATTGTTCTGGAAGAAACGAATGAGAAAAACAAAAAGGAAAAGGATGCTTCGAATAAAGCATGAGTCTTTGATTACTCCAGTGAAGACAATCAATAGGATAAAAAAAAACAGAGAGAAGGAATTATTAAAAAATGCAAGATCCATGGTATCATGGAAAGATGAAGAAAACCCAGTACGCCAGTTCGCTCAATAAACAAGGGCACAGACAATTGACAATGAAGAAAACCCTTTACATGCTTTTAACTTTGAAGACGATGCGCCGCGTAAACAAACAGAAATTTGTTTACGCGGCGCACCGTCATATTAAATAAAAACTTGTCAAGGTAGATGACGGTTTGTATAAAACTATAAATAAAATCTTTTAAAATATTTAAGAAATATGTTTTTTATTTTTTTATGTGTGTTTAAATTTCCAATAAGAATATTAATTGCAAATTCAACAGTGGGAAGACTGTTGAGAAAGAGCAGTTCAATAAATTTTAAGAAATGAATATCTTATATGATATTTTAAAATCTCAAATCTCCTATACTTTCATATATCAATATTGTTTAAGAAAAATAAGTGAAGTCTTAAGTAATTTTTATTTTATATGCAGTTATGGTCTTTTTTATGAATAAAGATATAAGTGAGGATACCACTGACATATTATTTGGGTTTGCCACGTTGTTTACCATGATCAGCATGGAGACAATAATTATTAAATTCATCACAAGTATATACAGTGAGATAATTAGCTAAATCATTTGTCTTATTGGTTTGAGCTTTTTTTTCCTCGTGTATTTAGTGTTTAGGATCATTTACAAGGATTTATGAGATTAGATATACGGGTGAAACAATCAATTCTAAATTTCCTATCAAATAAAACAATTGTGATGTCATATGTTCAGAAATCCCGTAATGTAATTGATCACAATCGTACTGCATATTAAACATGGATATTCTAATTAAAAATTTTATTTTTATTTATCACATTTGTATAAAAAATGGGTCTGTAGAGACCGCAGTACTTTACTGTAGTTCAGAACCTTTTTTGTCGTTTAAAAACTGTGTGTGCCTACGACCATTTACTGCAACCGCCAGTTGAACTCAATAATGGTGACGCAAATTGGATAGAGGAAGAAGAAACAACACAGGTGGGTAAACAAGAAATTGATTGCAAAGTTCAAATCAATTTGGGATTGTTTTGAAACAATTTAATAATACATATAGGTCACATATTGGTCGAGGAAAAAAAAAAGATAAAATTATTATTTAGTATGGAATAATCAATTTACCTAAGTGAATAGTTATTAGTAATTAATATCCTAGCATCATCATCATTTTCAATAATAATAATAATTGTCTTACCCACGTTGCGATGATCTTTATGTGCTTCCTCTGTGTTGTTCCAGTGTCTATATTCTCCCTGGTTCTCTCTGTCCTGTGCCCCTCCTTTTTCTGTTCCTTTCTCTGGCCTTTACAAGGCCAGAGAATCCACTCAACTTGTCCCCAGGAATCACGATCATGGGCAACCTGCACGATGGGAACAAAAACTTCTGCGACCCACGTTCACTTGGAGATTCATCGTGCGGGTGGGGATGTTGGCAGCGTGGTCCTTGATTAGTTGTGCTTCCTGTTGATCCGGTCTTCACGAGGATAAAAAGATGATTAGCAGTGTTGAAAACGATACCGTTTTACAGAGAATGATTATTTTCAATTTCACCCTTGAACTTCTGACATTTAATAATTGGGTCTCTAATCAAGAAATTTTTTTTTTCCTTAATGTTACACCTTGATCAAATTACAATTGAACCCTTAAATTTCGAAGCCATTTACAAAATAGTACTTGATTTCCAATTTAATCAATTCACTCCTCAATTGACTCTTTAACTTTTAATTCAATCAAAACTACCCCTGAAAAAATCAATTAACCCCTTTATCATATCATTGTTTATTCATTTTGATTCTTGAACTTTAATTGCTTGCAATTATGACCCCAATCAACCCCAAATTTTGATATTTATTCAATTAAGCTTTTGGTTGCATTAATTAATTAAATCAAAGTTTAATTAAGTCTCCAAACTTATTAATTCTTCTAATTTTTTACAACATTGACTTTCAAATTTATAATTTCATCATTATTAATCCTTAAATTTTCGATTTGTGTTATCTTAACCCAATTCTTAAATTATTTTTTTATCCATTTATTTTTTAAAATTAAAAAATTCAGTTATAATAATAATAATAATTTTCAATAATGAGACAAAGATTTTAAGATTTAGCTAAAATTTGTGAAAAAAGATTTCAAACTAAAAGAATCTATCCATATTTGTTATCAGATAAAATTTTATAAATGTATGTTTTTTTATTCACTTTTTAAGTTTAATAACTATTAATGTAGCAAAATACTTTGATGTAAATGGGTGTCTAAATATTAAAAAAAACATTAAAAAAAAAGTGCTAGCATAGCCATCCTTTGCCTTACTAGCAAGTTATGTTTTAAAAGAGGGAATTAACAATAAAAAGTTTTGTAAACTTTTCATCTCGAGTGTTTTTTATGATAAGAAAATAAAAAAATAAAAAAATATATAAAATTATAAATTAATTAATATTTGCATTTATATAATCTTAGATTGACAGTATTTCATATTAATGAATTTAATTAATAAATTAATCAATAAAATATTGATTAATCCAGTATATATTACAAACAAATGTTCACAAAAATCTGATTTTTTCACAATAATGCAAATTTAGAATTTGTTTAAAACAATATATATATATATATATGTAATGATAGTAAATTTGTATTTAGTATGAATAATTAATTTTTCTAATTAGATAGTTATTAATATTTAATATCATAGTAAGTATATTTTCATATAATAATAATAATAATAACAACAATTTTGCAATAATTAAAAAAATAAAATTTTTATTTTTATTTTCTTATTATATTGATAAAAGTGACGTGGATACACATAGACGAGTCGAAGTTCACTAATAATGATGGACGAGCCAAACAATTTATTTTTTATTTTCTTATTATATTGATAAAAACAGATATAACTTTCCGGCAGGGCAAAAGAAAAGATATTGCGACAAAATATCAAAAAGAAAAATAAATGTGATATGCGGTTCATAACGCTTTTTCGTCCTTTAAATACCGAAGAAATCAGATGCAATGTCAACGGTGCTCTCTATTTTTGCTGTTTTTATCCACGTTTTGATTTTCCTGATTCAAGCATTGAAAATAGGGAAGATTAAAGTGATAGATGAGGATGCCGCTAGGATATTATATGGGGTTGCCACGTTGCTTACCATGATTGGCATGGGGATGATGATTATGCCGTTCATCATGAGCATATACGCGGTTCTAGAATCTTCTTGGGGCTTGCCATCGGTACTTGTCTTATTGGTCTGAGCTTCATCTTCCTTGTGTATTTAGTGTTTAGGATCGTTTGCAAGGAGTTACAAGATCAGATATAGTAACGAAACAATCAATTCTAATTTTTCTATTAAATAAAATTCAAATTTATTTTTTAATACATCCTTATTGTTTTTAAAAAACATTTGTACAGAAATCATGTGAATGGTTGCCAAATCAGTTATTAATTTTTATTTTTTATTGTAATTGATACGCATCACAAGTCAAGTGGTCAAATAAAATGCATGGTTGAACTAATTTCATCGACTCCACTGGATGACCAGTCAGATCTCTGGAAAATTGTTTTGATAGCATAAAAATTTTAAATTAAAAATTGAAATGATGATGTTTGTATTAAAAAAAAATTAAAAATATTTGAATTAATAAATCACATAAAGAATGGTTAATCTAATTAAAGGCTAAAATAGTTGGGTTTTTTTTGTTGATGTAAAAAACAAAAAAATAAATGCAAGTGTAAATATTTAACCTAGTAACATGGTTGCTTTTATTTTTTATTTAATTGTATAAAAATAAAAATAAATATTTTTAATAAAGATAGTTATTTGAATTCTTGGAAAAATATATTTTTAGTTAAAATTCTTTGTTCATAATAATTTTTTTAATTTGAAAACATATCTTTTCTAATAGCAATAAAGTTTATTCAATAAAAAACATAGAAAAATACAATAGAAATAGAAAAATTGTATTGATTTAAAATAAAGAGTAAACAATGTATCTAATCAAAACTCCTTTTTTTTTATTAATAATGTGTTTCTTTTTTATTATGAAAAAAAGTTTTTTAAAGAAGTATTTTTATTTTAAATTAAAAATTATCAAAATCATCTATAGAAATTAGAAATATTGTATTGATTTAAAATAAAGAGTATGTAAAATGTATCTAATCAAAACTCCTTTTTTTTTTTATTAATGTGTTTCTTTTTTATTAGGAAAAAAAGTTTTTTAAAGAAGTATTTTTATTTTAAATTAAAAATTATCAAAATCATATATATTTTAGAATTTCTTCCTTTTCTATCAAAAAAAATTTAGATGTATTTAAAATAATATTTAAATTATCCTTGAAGTATTTTAAATAAAAATTATAATGAATTTTTTTATAAATTTTTTTATAAAAAATATTTAAACTATTTTTGAAGTAATTTTAATAAAAATTCTAATTATTTTTTTAATTTTTTATAGATATTAGATTTGATGGTCATATCAAATCCAAAAGCTTTATATCTAATAGTCATGTTAAACCTAAAGTATTTTAATATGGTTAATCCAGAGCCAAGAAATTCGGATACGACTAACATGCTTAATTTAACCAAAAAAAAAGGATAATTAAATAATTTAGTTTTCATGAAAAAGAAAAAAAGAAAAAATAACTAGAGAAACATAAAAAGATAAAATTAAAAATTAAAAATTAAAAATAAAATTATTATTATAATTTATAGCACAATATCTCTTGATTTACCATGATTTATATACTGCATTTGACTTTTATTATAATTGCAATACGTTCCTTTTTAAGTATTGTAATATTATATGAATTATCTAAATGTTTAAAGATTTTGATAAAAAAAAAATCCCTGGGCTTTTAAGCCCGAAAGTGCGTGCAGGCAGGCACGCTTGCTGTGTTCCTGGGATGTTGACTAGGCGCTGCACGGGTGCTGGCCGAGTGCTTGCTAGTGGCCGAACCAAAAGGCCTTTTAAATAGTGAAAAGTAGAATTTTAACTCTAGACACTACTAGTTCTGGTTATCAACACTTTAAAAAATTAATTTAAAAATAATTTTTGGGGCAACAGGATAGCAAAAATTCCTTTACGTATCCCAAGTCGCCGTAATTTAAATATTTTTTCTTGGTTTAAACAATATATACAGATATAAATATATAATATTAAAATCAATTTCTATCAACTTAATGTGTTGAAAGAGTGTGTTGACAAATCATTTTTATTTAAAACAGAAGCTATCAAGATTTGATTTTTAGTTTAAATAATTTTAAAAAAAAGTTAAACGATCAACTCAACTAATTTAATTTCAAATTAAAATCCGATTAAACCCTAAATCAGTCTGCTTTGCTCGTTCAAACTTGGGCTCCATGGACAATACTGCAGAGGGGGCGGGACAGTAAGTGTCGTGTGGGCATTTAAAATGTTTTTTTTTTTTAATATATTAATATAATATTTTTATAAAAATATAAAAAAAATAATATTTAAAAAAAATCGAATCCTACCCAAGAGTCTTCTTTTTCCGCGGATGACACGTTAAACCTGGGCTCCGAGACAAGATAAAAAATCAAATCAGTGCAGAAATTATTTGCTAAAGTCATGGAAAAAAACTCAAAAGCAGCCAAGCAAATGCTAATAACTATTGAAATCCTAACATGAAACCTTAGAAAACATATATAGGGACTAAAACTGAAAAAAGAACTTTGGGAATAAAAAAAACTTATATTTTTTATTTTATAATAAATAATATTGAAATAATTTTATTTTTATTGAAATCTGAAATTTTCAAACCGCACAAGAAAGAATTACCATGCCACTACAATACATGCCAATAATAATAGAAATAATAATTTTGCTTGGCAAGTAAAACATGACAAATTTTGGCAGTTTTTTTTGTTTTTCTAGAATTTATTTATTATGTTAGGATACTGGCACGTAAATAAAAGATAAAAAATAGGATAAAATGAAAAATAAGATATAAAAATTTACGTGGTTCATCTAATTAGACTACGTCCACGGATAAATAAAGAAGGATTTTACTAAGTAATGTAGTAATTACAACCTCTCTCAAGTAATAGTGTCGCACCCTCGCGAGCGGAGCGCGGCGTCGCGGCGACCAATTGATTGATTTCGGGGTCTGTTAGTTTTATTTTTGTGTAAAAGGGAGTCGCCACCTAGTATTATGGTCACTAGGAAACCTAACTGGTCTTTCAGAGATTCTAAGGCAAGGGACTGGTTGCGTAAAGGGAAGGTGTTAGCACCCCTAGTACGCCCTACCTATGGTAAGCTGCTTGGTATTTGGTTTGTTTTATAATTGCTATGGTGTTGGCATTTTCTAATCCCATCAGTTTTTTTCTCGATTTTGATTCTAACTAAATTTATTAAGAAAGAAATCCAAAGGAGATTCGATGTGCCGTACAAGCTCATTTTTTCCTTGGTATTTCAAAAGTTTGCGACTTGTAAATCGCCAAGAGGAGGGACAAAAATTAGAAATCTTGAGTGCTTTAAAAATTTATTTTTTTTTGTCTTAGTGTTTTATGCTCTCACGACTTGTAAACCGTGGAGAAAAAAAAAATTGAAATGTCCTCGATTATAATCAAGGCTTCTTTCAAGGATGTGTGCAGATTTATTATTCCTAGAAAATTATTTTGGATATTTACCACTCCGGGTTTCTTTATCCAAATATTAACAGTGAATAATAACAAATTATTCCCAATAATGTTTTGGTTATTCATCCTTTAAGGATTTTTTTATCCAAATATTAATGGTGAATAATAGATGAACTCCCCCCAAAATAATATTTTTATATTTTTTTTGAATATTGGCCAATACCCTTTGGAGTTTTACAAACATGTTGTAAAATCCAGAAATGCAAGAAATTAATTTTTTTGTGTTTAAGAAATCCATGCGAAAACACATTTTCAAAACTTCCAATATTTTTTCTAAAAAAAAAAAAATTCAAAAAAAACATGTTAGGGTATTGGCCGTATGCAACACACAAAAAAAAACATTTATATTTTTTATATAAAAAAAAAAACAGGTCACATTAAATAACCTTGAAGCCTCCAAACATATTCAAAAATAGCATAAGGAAATAGATAAATAATTCAAGACCTTACTGACAAAATATTTCATTTCAAACAAACCAATCAGTCCACACTCTGCATGATGTCCTCGGCAGTGAACGTAGTGCCCTTCTCTTTGTCTCCAACAGCATGTCCCTCTGCCTTGCAATCCAAAAGAGACAGTGAACATAGTGCCCTTCTCTTTGTCTCCAACAGCACATCTCTCTGCCTTGCGATCCAATTGAGACTTCCTATCCTTGTCAAGCCTCAACTTCGTGAAAACAACCTAGGACAGATTGATACCGTCATATTCTGCCGCTGGGGGCCAAATGGAGGAGAGACCTGGCAATTCCTATTTTGCGTGTGTGAAGGCAGTTGGACCTGCAGCTCCTTGTATATTGGTAACTGACGGACGAAAATAGAGATACTGAAGTGGACGAAATAATTCAGCTATGTGCTGCAGGTCTCAACGTTTTTTTTTTCTGCAGAAGATGAAATGGAAAGCCAAGCTCACGTTGCTGTCAAGATTTAGGAGCAAATCTCCCTCTCCATCTTGTCTTTTTGCTCTCCTCTTTGCTCACAATAAACCCCCCGAATGAAACAAAGAGAATCCCTCTATTTACTGTTTTTTTGGTCCCTCTTTGCTGTGTTTAATTTGTTTTGCCTCTTACTCTCCGGTTTTCTCTTATTTTTCTGCCCTCTCTTCGCCACTCTTTTTTTTCTCTCCTCTCCTCTTTCTTTTTTTTTTTTTTTTTTTTTACTAACTCCCTGCCCCTCGTTTTTTCTTTTCTCTCCGTTTTCTTCTCTTATTTTTCTACTTTCCTTTGCTACTCTTTTTTTCTCTCTTCTCCTCTCTTAGAGAGGGGCTTATATATAGTCTAACATATCTATTTAGGAAAGATTCAATGCATTAATCCTAGGACGCAAATCCCTACTGATTTGCAGTAAAAAAAAAACGCAAAAGGAAACTGCAATATTCTGATTTTGTGGTGGTGTTTTACGTCTGATTTCTTTCCAGTTTTGGAGGATGGTGTGGCTCTTTTCTTTCCTTCCATAGGGCCAGCTTCTCCCTTTGAAATGAGGCAACAAAAACGTGGTTTTTAGCTCCAATAATCAGAGGTGATGAGAAAGGAAAACAGCAGAGAAAAAGGGAAAGAAATCAGATGCAGGGTGCAGCTGCAAAGTCTTATTTTCCTTATTCGGTGTAGTAAAAATCCTTCCATTTATGATGATCCAGGCCCCCTCTCCAGCTTTCCATATCCTTCTTCAATTAAATCCCTCATTTTAACACTTTTCGATTCAGTCCTGGGTCCAGAAAAAAATCCTTCGAATCAGTCCCGCAAACTTGGGTCAAAATCCTGCTCGTGGCAAAATTCTCTATTTTCACGTCAGAGATTTAAACGTGCAGAGCTTGAGCTTCTGATATCGAAATTGAGCAATTCAAAAACCAAAATTCATCTATGCGTGTAGGATTACAACTTTGATAGGGATTTAAGGCGAGATATAATCATTTTATAGGACAGAATCGGGCCGCGATCTCGTCGGTCAAAAAGGGTCTCCTGATCTGATTCAAAAAATGACAAA
>NW_011501062.1:57777-62363 GCF_000495115.2 Populus euphratica
TTTTTTCGATGCAAAACTTGGGTTAGAATCCTGCTCACCGCAGAATTCTCTATTTTTCACGTCAGATATTTAAACGTGCAGAGCTTGAGCTTCTGATATCGAAATCCATCGATTCGAAAGCCAAAATTCATCTATGCGTGTCGGATTACAACTTTGATAGGGATTTAGGGCGAGATATAATCATTTTATAGGACAGAATCGGGTCGCGATCTCGTCGGTCAAAAAGGGTCTCCTGATCTGATTCAAAAACTGATAAATACCGAGCATCCCGATATGACTGGGAGTACCCTAAGAATGAACCAGAAAAATCATGATGGCAGTAGAATTTTTTTCGGTGCAAAACTTGGGTTAGAATCCTGCTTGCGGTAGAATTCTCTATTTTCACGTAAGATATTTAAACGTGCAGAGCTTAAGCTTCTGATATCGAAATCCAATGATTCGAAAGCCCAAATTCATATATGCATCCAGTACTATGGCTTTCATGGGGTGTAAAGGCGAGATATGATAGAATCAGGCCACAATCTGGTTGGTCAAAAAGGGTCTCCCGATCTAAATTCAGGAAACTGACAATGCCAAGCATCCTCGACTGAGAGCCTGCCATAAGAACAATGAGCCCTAGGACCCAATCAAGGTGTAGGTCCATTCTTCAACATGTCATGAGTGATAGAATATAATTGGGATGGTCAGATATTGCACGAACCCAAGTCAGAATCAGGGTCTAAGTTGGAAAAAAAATTGCGGCAGTAGTAGAACTAGGTTTTCTAGTGCCACTTTCAAGGGATTTATTTCACCTCACAGCCCATGTAAAAAAAGGGAATGAATTTAGCATTATAAAGAATCCTAATTAGCCTAAGAATCCTGACAATTTCAGTAGCAGTGGGGAAGGATAAAGAGAGCAGGAGATGGCTGAAACAGGGTTCGAAAAAAAATCTTTCTTTCTCCTCCGCTTTTGTCAATTTTCTAGCAAACATGAACTACACTCCTACACTTGGTTCAAAATGGGTATACACCATCTCTAGTATGTGGGGTCCAAAATTGAGTACCAACAGGTCTAACAAGATGTGAGACCCAATGTCCTTCGGCCTAGGATTGCTTCGGATCCAAGTACTCAATATAAGAATCTAGGATCATCATCTCCCTACACTTTAGTCATGCAAAACATTCCCCTAAGAGTCATCCATATATCAATCAATATTATATTATTTACAAAAATTAATCTCATCAATATTTATATTATGTGCAAAATGATATAGGGTCGCTTTCTATAGGCACATAGTATTCCCATTAACATTAATATTGTATAAGGAGACACTTACATCAACATTAATGTTGATGTAAGGGTCTCCCTCCCTACTTGGATGTAAAGAAGAAAAAGAGTCATGACCCCTCAAATAAGAGGAAGAAAGTTCAAGGTACAAAGATTATAAATACTCTCTAAATAACCTAGGTAAAAGGTTTATAATTTTCACTCTCTTAGAACATATTTTCAACATTTATCATACATGAACTAAGAATAAACATTCTTATTTTTTGAATTTAATTCTCATTTACTACAACTCTTCATTAACAAGTCACCAATTTAATTATTAAAGGATCCCTCAATACTACAAAAAAATAAATAGTTTTGCAGGAATTCAAACCTTTTTCCATTAACCCACCACAACTTTAGTTATGGAGAAAAAAAGATTAATATAAATGTGTGATCATCCATTATTCAAATATTAATAAACACAAGTTCTATGACATACTGAATTCTGGAGCATCATTAGTATCAATAATAGCAAATACCTGAACGATAAAGTTAGCAAAATATTAATCTAGCAACAATAAACACAAAGACCAAATGATGATAAATTCATAAATCTTTGAAGATTCCCTTATACACCATTTATTATATGATGAATTTTGATAATGTCATAAAAAATCCGAGTAGCTTGGGTGTAAGAATTGTATCTAGAATAATTAATTAATCTCTTGATTTTGACAATTTGATTTGTTCTCTCTAGCCAAGTTGGCTTGAGATGGATGTTTGATACCTGAAATAAGTCTTCTTAAATGAATTTGAAGACTATTTGATGATTAAATTAATGACTTATTTTAGAGAAAATACAATAATATTACTGAGAGATACTTTAAAAATAAATATATAGTATAAAATAGAGATTCTAAACCTCATATGGTTTAAGGTTTCATGGTCTATCTAAAGCACATCAGTCTTTTATGGAAAGGAGGGTAGTATTGCTCTAATAGTTTTAATGAAAAAAAATATCCTTGACATATGTATTGATGATGATGGAAATATAATGGGTCTTTAGAGGATTTTTACACACTATCTCCTACACAATATTAATATTAGTGAAAATATAGTGGGTTCTTAAAAGATTTTTATACACCTAATGTTATAGGGAGAGTAGAATTTAAAATGTATTTGTGCTTATGGGATTGGCCTTTTCCTCTAGGCTGAACCCAAGGGAGTTGGGTCCTTCCCCTAGCTAAGCTCAAGGGAGAATGAGTTATTGATTTGGTTGAGTTTAAGGAAGGTAATTTTTTGGAGGGTTTTTCTGGGCTCATTAAGTCTGAGTTTATTAGTAGCCTCCCAAGTCTTTAAGATATTCTCATGTAAATACTTGTAAAAGTATCTGGTATGATGAGTTCATTAAGTTTTTTTTTTTTGTATGAGAAATGAGTTGAAAACCTTGATTAATATACTAGATAAGAACATTTCTCATATATTACCTCTGCACACATATGGGTTTGAAGAAAACTTAGTATGTAGATATGAACCATAGAGGAACCATACTTAGAAAATTTTCTAGGAGGGTAAGGTGAAACTATAGAGGGATCTATACTTAGAAAAAAAAATTAATCGGTGAAGAAACTCAATGAAAGTAAGTTTATATTTAGAAAATTTTCTAAGAAAATAAGAGGAATGAATTCTCAATGACACCTATACTTAAAAAATTTTCAAGGGGAAAAATGAAACCCATGTTAAAACCCATACTTAAAAACAATTTTAAGGAGCAAAGGGGAACTTAATAAGAGTGAGGTGAAATCATTGAGGAATCCATACTTCTAAAGTTTTCGAAGAAGTTGAAAGGAACCCACAGAGGGTCTTACCTGTACTTAGAAAACTTCCAAGTTGATGAGGGGAACTGAAGGAAGGTGGGCCTATATTTATAAAATTTCTAAGAATGTTGCTTATACTTAAAAAGAAAATTTAAAGGGAAAAGTGGAATCCAAGGAGGATAAACTTATACTTAAAAAATATTTTGAGAGTCTAATGAAAATGAATCCCTGACGACACCTATACTTGGAAAATTCCTAAGGAGTAGAAGGGGTGGATCCATGTCAATTTCCATACTTAAAATTTTTTTTAAAGGGCAGAAAGAAACCCAAGAAAGGTGAGTCTATACTTAGAAAATATTTTAAAAATTTTAGGGGCGCGAATCCCTTTTGACGCCAATATTTAAAAAATTCTCAAGGATAAAGGAGAACCTAAAGATCTGTAGATAGAAACTGTATGTTAGAGAGATGATTATTTTAATTTTAAAATAAACTTACTTCCTATCAAATATAACATATCTTGAGGTGAATTATTTTACTCTAGGGAGCCTTCTAATCCATTCCTTAAAGAGTGATACTATTGCACTAGGGAGACACCTTGCCAATCCTTTATAAAGGTAAGGATGTCATTGATTTAAAGATTTGCTAAGGTAACAAAACTTGATTTTGCTTTTTAATAGCCAACATAACCTCGGTGATAGGTTGCACTTAATTGATGAGTTGTTAGAAGTGTGAATGAAAACAAAATGTTTGTGGTAACAAGTAGGTCCATTAAACTTTTCAACTCATATGTGCCATAGTTATGTGTCATTAAATGACTTTGAAATGTCATTAGAAAGAATCCAATGGTTTTTTTAACAGTTTCCACAAATGACACCAATAATGATGTCTTAAAAAATCTAAGTAGTATGGGGCAAGATTTATGTCTTGGATAATTAGCTAAAATCTTGGTTCTGACAATCCGATCCATTCTTTCTAATGAAGGTGGATGGAGGCGGGTGTTTGATACATGCAAAAGGTTCTTTTTGGTGAATTTAGGAACTTTTTGATGATTAAGTCAATGATTTAATTAGAAAAAAATACAATAATGAAGTAAATATGCAGTAAAAAATAAAGATTCTAAACCTCTTCTGGCTGAAGGATTCATGGTTTGTTTATAGCCTATGAGTCTCTTTATAGAAGTGAGAGACTAAAGTATAATATTACCTTAATAGTTTTAATGAAGAAAAATATCATTGATATATATATTAATGAGAAAAAAATATCTTTGACATATATATTAAAGTTGATAAAAATACAATAGACCTTTAGAGGATTTTTATACACCTAAGGGTGTAAGAAGAGTAGGATTCAAAACTGTAGTTGTGCCCATGAGACTAGGCTTTTCCCCTAGGTAGAGCCCAAGAGATAAGGGTCCATTTCTTAATTGAGCTTTGGGGAAGTGGTTTTTCTAACGGGTTTTGAACCCACTAAATCTAAGTTTATCAAATCTCAAACCTATTCATGCTACAACCTAGTCATAC
>NW_011501061.1:0-5407 GCF_000495115.2 Populus euphratica
AACTTCCTTTTCTATGTACTTAACTTTGTTCTGATTGTAGACAATACCAGTTTCCAAGTAGAGAGCCAATTTAGGTTGGCACCAAGAGGCAATCCAAGGTATTTGACTGGAAAAGTATCACCACGATAAAAAATAGCATTGGCTAGGTTCGAGGTGTATTCATTGTCCAAATTGATTCTTATGAGGATAATTTTCTATAAATTAACTTTTAGTCCTTAGATGATTTCAAACCAACGTGAAATCCTCTTAGCATGCAGAAGTGAGTAGTAGTCATTTGGCAGGAAAATCAGAGTGTCATCTGCATATTGTAAATGGGTGATGTGATGTCTGGGAGAAGTTTTCAAACCTTTGAAGTAACTCGAATATGATGCCCTATTGAATAAAATTGTAAGCCCCCAAACTACTATGTCAAAAAGAAAAGGAAAGAGGGGGTCCCTTTGCCCGAGATCCCTCTTTAGACTGAATTCTCTGTTAGGGGAGTCGCTAATCATGATAGACAATTTAAATATAGATAAACATTCTAAAATAATTTTCCTATAATGAGAGCCAAAACCCATATAACCAATGGTAGTATCGATATGGTCCCACAAAATTGAGTCGAAGGCTTTATGAAAATCTACTTGTAGCAAAAACTCGTGCTCCTTCTTTTTTCGAATACTATGGATAACCTCGTTTGCTATCATGAACCCATTTAAAATCTGATTCCCAATAATAAAAGTAGACTGGTTTACACTGATCATATCTAGTAGAACACTTCAAAGCCTAGTGGATAAGATTTTTGCCACTATTTTATATAACCCATGTATCAAACTAATTGGTTGAAATTGGGAGAATCTGTTTGACCCCTTGGTCTTCGGGATCAAAGTCACAAAGGATAAGCTAATACCCTTAAGTAATTTACCTGTTCTGAAAAGTTCTCTAACCATAACAAAGATGTCGGAGCTGATAAGGTTCCATACCTTTTTGTAGAAGGAGAAGGTGAACTTGTCAGGACCGAGAGCTTTTGAACTGTCACAATCCTATACATCTTGCTTAACTTCCTCCATTGAAGGTGATCTTTCTAACGAAACTGATTTTTCTTCTAAAAGTTTGGAAAACCCCAAGCCTCCCATTTCAATTCTTCTGCATTTTGGTTTGGCAAACAAAGTTGAGAAGAAGTTGATAGTTCCCTCTTTGATGTCATTTAGAGAGACTAAAAATCTACCATTCTGCTCAATTTTGATGATGTGGTTACTACCATTCCTCAAACTTGCTCGCCATTCCTCAAACTTGTTGAAAGGTGAAAGAAACGGGTGTTCCTATCCCCTATTTTGCACG
This sequence comes from Populus euphratica, assembly GCF_000495115.2. NCBI lineage: Eukaryota > Viridiplantae > Streptophyta > Magnoliopsida > Malpighiales > Salicaceae > Populus > Populus euphratica. Next base: position 1,318 of record NW_011501061.1, read on the forward strand.
AGGTTTGGCAAGATTTCTACCTCCAAATATCTTTAACCTTCCTACTAACCTCCCAAAGCTTAGAGTTCAGATTATTGAGTTGTGTTCATTTAATCACAAACAGGGGGTGCACCTTACTTAAATCTTCAATGGTTGTGATGGAATTCTGAATGTCCGCAAATTTTGAGTTTTGATTTCCAAAAGTGGATTTGTTCCATTGTCTCATTCGTTTCCTAGAGTTCCTAGCTTCTTCACCAATCTATATTCATCTGGAAATTCCTTGCAACTATTAGACCAAAAGGCCTTAAAATCAATTGAGAAGGAAGGGTGTGACAACCAGCAGTTTATGAAGTGGAAAGGCATCTACCTCCAATCTACCTTTGGTCTCTAAAGAAGTAGTTGACAATGATCAAACATCTCCTCAGGGTTGCGGTTGGGAGATAAGAATGGGAATTGAAGGTGGAATTCTAGAGACGCAAAAGCCCTATCGATGCGGCTTATGGAACCCCCCTAAACCAAATGAAATAGTGACTCGACAAATCGAATTCAATGAGGTCATAATTGGACAAGAAATTGCTTAACAAAGCTGACCCTGAATAATTGAAAGAAACGGGTTTCATTGAAGTCACCTATCACCACCATTGGTTATTTGATATAAACTTCAAAATGGTGATGTCTTCCCACAGCTCAACACGATTTTGCAGAGATGTTGTAGCATATACACCAACGACTATGCAATTAATGGACAAGTTAACATGTTTGCCATATAGGCTGATCCACTAGCCCCAAAATTATATAGTATTGACCTCAAAGGTAGAGTTGTCCCACATCACTATATCCCTCATGATTTGCCTACATATTCTAGAAAAACCCATTTATCTATTGCAATATCCCATAGATTTCTGATGAAGGAATCATAACAATTATCTTTTTTTGTTTCTAATAGAAAGCAAATATCAACTTTACTATTGAACAACGTATTATGAATGAAATATCGTTTGTTAAAAATATCTATTTTACAACTATTCCAAGCAAAGATATTTATAGATAGAGCAAAAACCATGACATATCAAAACTTAACAGGTTGAGGAGCTTACAAACGATTGACTAATATCCACTCATCTACTTCTTTGTCAATGCAATCTAAGTTATAGACTCCACTCAATCCAATTAATTGTTTTATTTTATTATGTGATAAAAAATACAAAAAACAATTCATCAACTTATTACTGCAAGATAAAATTAAATAAAAATTTTATATTAAATAATAAAATTAAATAAAAACTTACATCAAAAGTTGGAATAAAAAAACAACAAATAAAAAAAGATAAATAAAAATTTGTTATGGTAAAACTCATAGGCGTGGGTTTCCAAGACTAGGGTTTTTTAAAAAAAAAATAAAGGATAAATGATTTGTTTTTGAAGAAAAAATAAACGACCCGTTACCTTTAACACTAGCTGGCATGATTACAATTTAGCTTTATGATACATGGTTGTTAACCGAGTAATTAAACAAATAGAATATTGACATGATTCAGAGTAAACAGGTTAAACCCAACCAAGTCAAGCAGTTTGGTTAATCCTATCTCGACTAAAAATAGCCTCAAGTTAAATTTTTTGAATTCAATTAAAGCATAAGAAAGTGGTGGGGATTTGTTTTATATTTTGACCGCCCATACATGAGTAGCCTTTGCATGCATGCGTACATAATAAAACACGGTCTTTCTCCATTTCTTTTCAAAGAAAAAAGAAATAAAAAATCCCAGTAATGCTAATTGTCCATTATTCTAGAATTTTGACTGAACATTCAAAGTTCGTATATAGTCATTTGAAATTTCTTTCAGATTCTTTGTGCCTCTGATTCTCTTATAGTATATGAAGAAATATTTGCTTCTCTTGCCATTCAATCTTCATGCATCCATCATCCATCTATCGAATCTCCCTCCAAATCCAGCAGTATCTAAAATATTTCGTTTCAGAAGTGGAGAATACCATCCATATATATATATATATATATATCTGTGTGTGTGTACGCTACAAATAGGTTAAAAAAACATACTATATAGGCAAGGTACGACATCTCATGGCGGATACACTTGGAGAGCAGACAAGTCTACGTATTCCTTCTTTTGAAAAAAAAAGTCCACGGATTCTTTTAATGATTACATGCATTAATTAAAGCACCAGGTCACATCATGTCGTTATCTTTTCTTCAAAGGCTTGTAATCTATTTCATTAATTATAATCTTGAAGAAATACCAGACGTTTTGGAACAGTTCTTGTTGTTGTATGTGGTAGCCCGTTGACAATAATCTTATAAAATTTCAAGATAAATGACAATCGCCCACTTGCCTTAGTCTCCATGAGCGGAGATAACTCTTATGGCTGGCTATGGATCAATTCTGCTATCCGACTGGCTGCCCGTGGAAAATCAAGCTACCGATAAATCCTTGTTTGTGAAGAGATCGTAAATGACTAACTACGTATTATCCTTTTGATCCATAAGTAAATCTTGATTTCTTCCATGAATATATGAAACCTAGAACATATGCTGAGTTAGGAAGAGTTAAAAGACCTACCCTTAAAACTGACACAAACAATGCAGTGATTAGGAATATTCAAAACATTTTGCACTGTCTTCCCTTAGATTGATTTTAATTGTATGCTTAGAAAGAAGGATTCGACTATATCAAATTTCATTAATGTTATATTTACTTTTCTTTTTGGTGTGAAGTGAATAGAAAATAAATAATCTAGGCCTAATATAGAATGTACTTATATAAGAAATATTGTATATAGAAAATATTGTAGATATGCTCTTGTATGATAATCTCTACCATTATTATTGTATGTTGCCCTATATATATCTAGAAAGGGTTGGCTAACCATTAGGTTAAGCCTCCTAATTATTCTCAACTTGGTATCAGAGTTTTCTACCGTCAGAACTCTTTTCTCCCTCCCTCCCTTTGCGGCCGACCCTCTCTCTATTTGTCTTCCATGAATTCTACTGCTGCTGCTGACTCTCTCTCTCCACCAATGGTGCAGCACAACCATCTCCAAGCTGCTACCGATGGTGTCTTTTCTCCCTAATAGCAGCCTCTACTAGCAGAGCATATCTCGGATTCTTCTTCACAAGTCTCTGTCGTTCCTTTATCAAACACCCACCAAGTTGTTTCTTTAAAACTTATGAACACAAATTATCTCTATTGGTGAATGCAGATGAAGCCATATCTCTTTGGTTAAGGTGTTTTTCACTTCGTTGATGGCTTAGTGTTGTGTCCTCCTTTTGATATTTTTGATAGTTCTATTGGTTCTTCCTCTACTATCAGTCCTTCATTTCTTCGTTGGAAGCAACATGATCAACTTATTTTGAATGCTTTACTCTCCTCTCTCTTTGTGGATGTGTTGCATCTCGTGGTAGATTGTTCCACCTCACATTTTGTTTGGCACACTCTTGAGAAAGCGCTTGCGTCTCCGTCTAATTCTCGCATTATGCAACTTCATGGCTCCTTTCAATACTTTCTGCAAGGTGACTCATTGGTTAGTATCTATATACAACAAGCAAAATCATTATTTGATGAATTGCCTGCTACTCGTTGCCCAATGTTTCTTGAAGACTTCAATCTCTATGTGTTTCATGGCCTTCGTGGCAAGTTCAAGGAGTTGGTAATGAGTCTCATCACCAAGGCAGAACCACTACCATATGCTGATCTTTACAACCACCTTCTTACCCATGGATTTTCACATAACTCCTTCCATTCCACGATTGCCGCTCCCTCTCTGTTGTCTTCTTCTTCTTTACTACAGCAGCCTTGACTGCTACCAACACCACAATTTTCTGTTCACCATGCTACGTCTCATCATAGCTCTAACTTCATTGCCATAACCTCTGTTGCCTCCTTTAGCCGGGCAGTTTCTCCTCCCTCTCACGAGTCACTTGTTTTTAATAATGATAACAAATATGAGGTGTGGTATAGTGCTATGATTAATACTTAAAAGTGTATTTTTATCAAGATTTTATATCATCATTTTGCACTTGAAGTATCAATAACTCCTTAACTAAAGCATGTTTTATAATAATATATCTAATAATATAAGATACCTATAATTT
>NW_011501061.1:10689-10781 GCF_000495115.2 Populus euphratica
AATTTCCTACAACTTTCATGTATTTGAGGGACTCCAATTTTAACGTTATCAATGACGTTTTCGGTAGACAAGAGAAGATAAGGATTGTTACC
>NW_011501061.1:11265-13649 GCF_000495115.2 Populus euphratica
CTACTACTACTATTACTACTACTACTACTACTACTACTACTACTATTATTATTACTATTAGTAGTAGTATTATTAGTGTTATTACTATTATTATTGTTGTTGTTTTTATATTATTGTTATTTATAATTTATACAATTAACCTCCCTGTGGTTTAACCCTGGTCTTGCCTGTTATTTATTACTTCAACACTTCTGCACTTGGGAGAAGGCATCAATCTTTTAATCGTGTCATGCTATATATAAGGAAATTTAGGCCTTACGCGTAAATAAAACTTAGACCTTAGTGCCATTTCACCCTTCTATGAATGTTATTAGTAGTCGGTCGGTGTACAAGATTAAACACAGATCTGATGGTAGCATCAAGAAGTATAAGATGCTTCTAGTTGCTAGAAGTTTCACTCAACAAGAAGATATTCATTACTCTAAAACCTGTAGTCTTGTCATCAAACAGGTGACCATCAGATTAGTCTTCTCTATTGTCGTTTTGTGTGGTTGGAAAATTCATTAGCTTGGCATCTATAATGCCTTCCTCAATGATGTTCTTGATGAAGAGGTCTACATAAAACAACCTCTAGATTTTATTGATTATGCTCTTTCCTCTCATGTGTGTCAATTGCATAAATCTCTATGGTTTAAAACAGGCTCTGTGGGCTTGGTACACTCGTCTGAATGATTTATTGTTATCTATTAGTTTTTGTGCCTTTAAAGTGGATACCTCATTGTTTATCTTCTCTATTGTTGGTCATATTTGTTATCTTTTGGTTTACGTTGATGATATTCTACTTACGGGTAGTAACTTTTCTGCTCTACTACTTCATTTAGTTACTGAGCTCAGAATTTAAGTTTCGCGACTTGTGTTATGTTCATTATTTTTTGGGTGTTGAGGTTCAATCTACTAGTATGGTTCTTATACTTCGCCAACATAAATATACACTTGACATCCTCACTCGGTCTACTATGTTATCTTGCAAACCTATTGATACTTTTATTTATACATCCAAAGCTACCATTCTACTCGATCCATTTTTTTCTGATGCTACTCACTTTCATCAAATTATAGGTGCTCTTCAATATCTCACTTTTACGCGCTTCGATATTTGCTTTACTGTTAATAGAGTCTGTCAGTTTATGCATGCTCTTATAGATTCTCATTAGGATGTCGTGAAACATATCTTGTGTTATCTTTAGGGTACGACATCACATGGCTTTCATATTACTTGCAGTTTTTCTTTTGTCTTACATGGTTTTACAAATGCAAATTAGGCAAGCAATGTTGAGGATAGAAAATCTATGTGTGGTTACCTTATGTTTTTTGTTAGATACCGATTTCATGGAAATTCAGTAAGCAACAAACAGTTACTCGCTTTTCTACTGAAGCTAAGTATAAAGCTTTTAGCAAATGACACTGCTGAGGTTATTTGGCTTTAGTACTTATTAAGAGATCTCCAGATTCTGTCTACTTCTACTCCTATCATCTGGTGTGACAACTTTGGTGTCACTTATTTGTCTACGAATCATGTTTTTCATACTCACACAAAATATGTTAAGGTAGATTATCATTTTGTCTGATATAGAGCTGTAAAGAAAGAGATTCAGATTCGTTTTATTTCCTCTCAGGATCAACTTGTCGATATCTTCACTAAGCCACTTCCTACTTCTTTGTTTACTGCTTTTTACTTTGATTAGTACTTAAAAGTGCATTTTTATCAAGGTTTTATATTATCATTTTGCACTTAAAGTATCAATAACTCCTTAACTAAAGCATGTTTTATAATAACATAACTAATAATATAATGTACCTTTAATTTGTGGTAAATGTTTATCTTAAATGTGTGTCTATCACATAAATGAAAGGATTGATTGATGAGTTTAAGTACTGAAATTGAAAGGACAAAGACATGGCCAAACTTAGAAAAGAGATGCTGGTGTAGTCCAAACCGGAACTCTGTTCAGTAATTGGGTCATATCTGGAGTTGTAGATCTTGGATTTAGGTAAGCTTTATATGGATGGAAAGGTAAGACATAGGCCCACAACTTTTATGTGGAGATCTAGTTTTAAAAAGGTCGTTATCAAGTCTAATTTGTAGCAACAATGAAGATATCTGAATCTGCCCTGCAGTCCAAACATTGTTCAGTGTTGAACCCATATCTTGACTTTTAGAAGTCCAAATGACCTTTTTTTTTCCCTGAAAAGTTGAGATAATTTTCTAGAACTTTCATGAGTACAGGTGGTTCCAATTCTGATGTTATCAATGATGTTTTATTTAGACAAGAGAGGATAAGGATTGTCATCAAGTCAAGATGTTATCAATTATTTATGAAATTAATAGTTTTAAAATTTGACCTATAAAAAGAGGTATTTGTCATGCATTTAGGCATCTTGGT
>NW_011501061.1:13760-18385 GCF_000495115.2 Populus euphratica
TTGGAACCTCTTTTGTGTATGGTTTCCAATTGAATAATAAGAGTTTATACTATACTTGTTGGAAATACCATTAGTGAATCCTCTAACCTTGACATTTGTTGTTATCATTTTTTAATTCTCACATTGATCTTCCATCTCAAAGTTCTCATCAAATTCTTCTTCTTTTCCTTTTTCTTCTATTATTATTATTATTTTATTACTATTATGTAATGTAAGAAGTATATAGATTAAAAATAACAAGACAAGCTTGCAATATAAGCTGGAAACAGTGGAACAGTACATACCCCATCAAAGGGAATAAAACCCTCATCTAACACAAAAGGCAAGGGCAAGGGAACATTCTCCCCAGCACAAGCCAGCCCAAAAATACCTTACATATAAACAGAGAAGGGAACATTCTCCCTGTAGATACCATAGCAAGCCTAACTTGTAAATTTAAGCAAAATTGCAAGATGCACATATTTATCTATAAAAGTCAAAAGCAAACACGAGAAAAGAGTTAAGCTCGCATTTATCCATGAGAGAAAAATGTTATATCTTGATACAAGGCAATACTTCTTCTTTGTATCGTTTCTTTCAAGTTAATACTTGAAGCTTTCATGAAAATATTGTTAAAGCATGACAAAAAAAGGTAATGACAAATCATACATTTTTTTTAAAAGATAAAGCCACTTGTAAAAGGTCGAAAACTTCTTCTCGGAGATATGATGGGTGAGAAAGGCAGCATAAGACTTCTTCTCGAAGATATGATAAGTAGGAAAGGTAGCACGAGAAACAAATCTAACATACAACTTCAAACACGTAAACAAGATCATTCCAAGAGAGAGTTTTATGAAATTGAAGAAAATGATGGGATCTATGTTTCAAAACTAGGTAAGAATATATGCATGGCATTTAACCATAAAACATTGCATGAATTTTTTTGAATTGTAATAGGAGAAATCCTCAATGAAATCCAACAAGATTGTGGATGAGGAAAGAATCATGAAGTTGATGATAACAAAGAATCATAATTTTGATTTTGGAACAAGAATAAAGTGAGAAGAACCATACTATTAGGAAATTTTTAAAAGGGAAAGAAAAGTTCAAACCCTACCATTGGTAAGAACAAACACTAATTTTAGCTTTGTCTAAAGGTAATTGCTAGATGAGATTATAGGTTGGTCAAGCTACAAACATAGATTTTTGGTTTTGGTTAAAGGAGGTCGCCAAAGGATCTCAAGTTAACCCACCCGCAACACTAATTTCAACTTTGGTTAAAAGGAATTGCTAAATAGGATCTCAGGTTGACCGAGCTATAAATTATAGATTTTTGGTTTTAATTAAAAGAGGTCGCTAGAAGGGATCTTAGATTAATCGAATCACAACACTAATTTTAGCTTTGGTTAAAGGGAATCGTCAGATGGAATTTCAAGTTGACCACACTACAAACATAGATTTTTAGTTTTGGTTAAAGGGGATCTAGAAGGGATCTCAGGTTAACCTAACCACAACACTGATTTTAGCTTTAGTTAAAGGGAATTGCCAGATGGAATTTCAAGTTAACTAAGCTACAAACATAGATTTTTTTTTTTTGGTTAAAAGGGATTGCTAGAAGGGATCTCAGGTTAACCTAACCACAACATCGATTTCAACTTTGGTTAAAGGAAATCACCAGATGAGATTTTAGGATAACCGAGCTACAAACATAGATTTGTATAAAGAGGTCACCAGAAGGGATCTCAAATGGAATTCTAGGTTAATCTAATACAAGTTAGAATCCAAAGGATCGCTAGATCAGGATCTCAAGATGACTAAGTTGTATATAGTTTTGATCATTAGTTTTAGATTGAAAGAGATTGTTGTAAATACAGAGTTTCAGATCAACTAAACTTCGACAAGATCAGTTTTGGAAGTTCAGTTTTGTTTATCTTTACAAAAATTACTAAGCAAAGTCTCGGCTCAGTAAGTTTTGTAAAGAGGGGGCATCTGTTGTAATATGTTTTTAGGTCCCTGCATAATATATATATATATATATATATAGTCAGAAGAAATAAAAAAATAATAACAATAGTAATAATAATAGTAGTGAGAATAGGATGCTGGAGTGCTTAGAAAATGATTAGAAATTGATTGAATAGGTTCAAAAATACAAAGATTAAAACTTGACACTATATATTTGATTGATGAGAGCCCTATTGAAAAAAAAAATAATTTGAGGAGAAAAGTCCAAAATCAAATGTTTATGGACTCCATTGGATTTTATTGAAGGTTTAATTGTATTTATAGAGGGTTTGATTGCAAGAAAAAATGATTTTTAAGTCAATTTGGGCTTTAATTGAAAGGAATTAAAGTTCAAGGGTCAAATTATAATTTTTTAGGGTTGATTGAGTTAAATCATAGTCTTAATTGCATGAATATTGAAGTCCGGTGTCCAATTGGGACTTTATTAAATAAATCCAAAACCAAGGACCAAACTGGAAAAGACAAATAAATAGAGGAATTGAATCAAGGACCAGATTGAAGAAATTTAAAGTTTATTGATCAATTGAAGGTCAAAATGTACAAATTCAAAACTATGGATTAAAGTGAAAAAGGCTGCCAACTTTAGGACCAGCGATTGAAGTGGACAGGGATACAATTGAATTGATTCTTAAAATTAAAATTGCATTTGAGGACATAAATGAACAAAGGATGAATTGAGGATTGATTTGGAAGTTAACATGTTTTTACACCATTTTTATTTAAATGAAACGATACGTTTTTTCCAAAAGACCTCGTTTCATGTTAAAAAAACAGTGTCGTTTTAAGTAACATTGTTCTTCCCTAGACGTGCAACAGGGGAATATAATTTTTTTTGTTTTTCTCTTCTTTATTTCTTCCTGCCTCTCTCATTCCCCGCATGCTCTATCAAAACCCAAAGTCTGACACCACCATTCATACAGGGAAGGGATTGCTGATTTTTTTTTTAATAATCGAATTTAATTATGTAATTATACATATAAAATTGTGTAGAATGAAATTAATAGCTTTTCACTCACATATAGTTGCAGATAGTTCTTCTAGCAGTAAGGATGACATATCTTTAGGTGCTGATCAAGAAAAGGCACCTTCACCACCTCGTAATGCTGCCTCTTCCAGCACAGTTTCACAAGATAGAGGCGGTGTGCTTTCATAGCAAAATCAATTCACTGGTAAGTACGAGGTATATATGAAGGATAACTTTTCAATGTAAGTTTGTTTCAGTTTTATTTTTTTTAATTATAGCATAATTTATGAACAACTAATCAATATTTTATTAATTTATTATATTTTTAGGTTCACAAACATTGAAGCCCCTGAGTAATCATTGGCGTTTCAATCATCAATGGAGATTCTGCTATTTCAATGGAGTTAGGTTTCCAAACATCTTGCATCAAAACCTTATATCGATGCATGGTTTTAAAGATTTCAAGTTGGTTTTAATTTTTAATTTCCTACTTATTCTTAATAAATTATTATTATAATTGTAAATAAATTATTATTTTTATTTAAAATAAATTATTTATACATAGCACAAATTTGAGTGGGACATCGCGCATAACAACGTTGCGAAGAGGGTGTGAGAAAATCACGTAGCAGCTAGGCAACATCGAAAATGATATGATATTTTTTTAAAAAAAATTATGTTTTAAAATCTAATTTGTCACCATGAAAGTTGGTTGTGTGATTTTTGGCATGAAGCATTAAAAAAGGCCAAAAAATACATGAGAGATCATTGTCTCTAAGGTCGGAATGATGTGGCGGCTCTAAGACTGGAATGATGTAGTAGTTTGGAGGGATTTGAAACCACCATACATCCTAGTGGATATATGGCCACAATTAATTGAGCACGTCACATCTTAGTAGTTCACATGATATTCACAATTTGGTACTAATGATTACTACATAAAAGTGTATTTTTATCAAGGTTTTATATCATCATTTTGCACTTCAAGTATTAATAATTCCTTAACTAAAGCATGTTTTATAATAACATATCTAATAATATAAGATACCTTTAATTTGTGGTAAATGTTCATTTTAAATACAGACCGATCACATAAATGAAAGGATTGATTGATGAATTTAAGAACTAAAATTGAAAGGACAAAGAGATGGCCAAACTTAGAAAAACGATGTTGGTGTAGTCCAAACCGGAATACTGTTTGGTAATTGGATCATATCTGGAGTTATAGATCTTGAATTTAAGTCTATCTTATAGGCTTACAACTTTCATATGGAGCTCAAGATTTAAAAAGGTTATTTTCAAGTCCAAATTATATCAACAATAAAGAAGTCTGAATCTATCCTACAGCCTGTGCACTATTCAGTATTTGACACATATCTAAAGTTCTAGAAGTCCAAATGACCTCTAATTGTTTTTTTGGAAAGTTGAGATAATTTTCTACAACTTTCATGTTTCAAGTGGTTCCAATTCTAACGTTATCAATGATGTTTTGGATTGATAAAAGAAGATAAGGATTGTCACTAAGTTAAGAGTTGGCCACCCACTCATCAATTAGTCATCAAATCAATAGTTCCCAATTTTGGCCTATAAAAGGAGGCAAGTTCCTCAAGTCATCAAATAAAAAGTATTTGTGTTTTCGGTGGATCTAGTCCTGGAA
>NW_011501061.1:18538-25150 GCF_000495115.2 Populus euphratica
TTATTGTTTTTGTTATTGTTGTTGTATTATTGTTATTTATAGTTTGTACAATTAACCTCCTTGTGGTTCGACCCCGGTCTTGCCGGGTTATTTATTACTTCGACACTCCTGCACTTGGGAGAAGACATCAATCTTTTCGTCGTGTCAAGTTTTTGGCGCCGTTGCCGGGGAGGTAAGTTCTTGTATAAATTATAGTATTTATTTTATTTTCTCTTTTCACTTTTCTTGTATATAACTTTGTTTCTTTTCTTTTGTTTCTTTTTATTTTGTTTTCTTCCTCCTTCTTTTGCTTTCTTCTTCTTTTTTATTTTATTCCTACACGTGCATGAGAGTGTGGTCACGTACATCAAGTGGTAGACTTTGTAGGGTATCCTCATCATTTTCAGAAAATATGGCTGAAGAAGATAATCAATCACTTCATAATGAGAATAATGAGAATAACCGTGCTATACACAAAAGAGGTTCCAATCAGAACTAATTATTTATTATTTTTGACCACGCACACTAGCAACTCTGTTCCATTTGCTGCTCATGCAAAACGGATGGTAAGATTAATTTAAATGAAATATATTATTAATTAATTTGTTGTTACTTAATTATTTTTTTTCTTACAAGTTATGTCTCTTAGACATGAGCCAAGCTCAATAGAGTTGTTTGTAGAGACACACATGCAGAGTAAAGACCTCCGAAAGGGGGTGCAACAGTTCTTGACAACCGTGCTCAACACTTCATAGTATGTTTGTTCAACCATTTTATTTTGTTAGTTATTGTTTTTCTTGAATTGAATATGATAATTTCTTTTTCATTTTCAGGAGACCTATAATAGCCTATTGAGTGAGAGATATGGGAATGATCCTTTGACCCATCTAGTTTTCAATATGGATTTATGAATGGAGGTAGGATAATTTGGTGGACCCAATAAAATCAGGTGTATGGGCTCTCCAACACCACAACTGAGAACTTGTGGGTGGCCTATATTGTCTCAACCATTGGGAGCTTCCAACTAATATCGAGCACCCAATCTAAGGAGTTCATGGCCTTACAGCAACACACGGTTCACCTCACTGAAAAATATGAGCAACTCTTGGCGAATTATGAACAACTCTGCCATGGACTTAAATCACATATTGATGATACATGTGCGCTTCTTTTTTGGCTATATAATCCCAGGAACAACCAGCCTCTTCCAACTCCGCTATTATACTAGTTTAATTTTTTTTTTTGAAAACACATTAAATTTTTAATGATATATGGATGAATATAATTTACCTTTATTTTTCTATTTTTGATGTTTAATACAATTTTATTTGTATAATTGGTTTTTTTCTATTAATTTATATAATTTTATATTATTTATTCTAAATAAGTTTTTAATTTGTTTTAAAACACCATCGACTGATTTCCATATGAAATATTTTTTTCAGTATTTTACAGAGAGTTCAAAAATATTTACTAGAAATGCCTCACTCATTGATGTCTTCGTAGATAGAAATATTTTGTTGGTAGTTTACCGAGAGTTGCAAAAACTTAACTGAAAATGCCATAATCACTAACATAATACTTTTGTCAGTATATTTCTTGTAGGAATTTTGTTTTTGGCACATTTTTCGTTTGTAAAACCATCAGTATTTAATTTTTTTTTATCGATAGAATTAGCTATAGAATGGAATTACCAACGAACGCTATGCCGATGACTCGTTCTATTGGGAATTTATTTGGTAGAAATTACCAAAGAAGTGGTAATCTTACACCGACAGATTTTGTCTATTTGTAAAACTGTGAAATGTTGTAGTGATTGTAACATTTTATATATTTCCAAAGCCTATTTCCTATGATCTTGTATATGTACATCTCTTATTAAAAATTAAATTCACGTTAACTATATATAAGCTTTTCTTTTTGAAAAAAATACAAATATTCTTTCGGTATAATTCTAAGTAGTAAATTTCATATCTACATCCATATTAAATATTCTTTTAGTGACCTTATAAAATGGATGTCCTCATATGAACTTACCTGTGACATACACAAAATTACGAATTAAATTGTATGAAATATTTGCATCATTTCAGATACTGACATTTAATAATAATATAATCAAAATCAATTTCGTAATATTTGGTTTAAGAACGTTGATCTTATATCAATTTCCTAAACTTTACACTTTTCATTATTTCCTGATAACTTTTCATCCAATAATTCTATTCATTGCATTATCATCCTTGCATCATGAAAGTTATTTCATTTGCAATCTAGTTTAACTCGTTAATATATGATTTATTCCTTATAACTTTAAAATTGATTAGTCTCTTTTAAACACTTTCATACAATAGATCATTTCACATTGAGATTATTTTGTAACTATTTCTACTCCATGAATATACTCAATTTATATTAATATTATTATTTCACAACTCATAGAGTTCACCCCATAATTTATTTCTTCTACATAAATAAATCATATGATATTTTCCTCTCTCAACCACTTTTAATACATATCATAACTTATTATGTAAATATGTTTAATTCATGTCATCATTTAATTCATGTCACCTTTTCACTTCCCTAACATTTATTTTCTAATACATCATACTTCACTTATATGACACTCTTGATATATGATAAATTTTCTCAATTTATTATTCATTCCACTTATCTCACGTTCATTTCTATAATTTATAATTTATCACATAATATTTCATTACTTTTATACTTGCAAGACATGTTTAAATCATTTTTCTTTTTCCTTAAACTTAATTAGCAGGGCTAATTAAATACTCACTCATTAACCTATCAACACAACCAAACTCATATACACCTTGCTCCATTATATGTTATTGTTAATACTAAATATATTATTTATTACTTGACATGATGTTGTGAGGTATATGAAAATGGTTGAATTATTACATGTCTCTTGGACATGAGTCGAGCCTAATAAGGCTTTTTGTAGAGACACACGTGTAGAGTAAAGACCACCAAAAGGGGGTGCAATAGTTTGTCAATAATCGCGCCCAACACTTTATGGTATGTTCATTCAACCATTGTTTTTTGTAAGTTATTATTTTCTTAAATTGAATTTGATAATTTTTTATTTATTTTTAAAAGATATATAATAACCGATTGAGGGAGAGATACGAGGATGATCTTTTGACCTCCTAGATTTTGATCTAGATTTGTGGGTGGAGGCAGAATTGTCGAGTGGATTTGATAAAAATCATGTGTACGAACTCTCTAACACCATGGTCAAGAACTTTCAAGTAACCCATAGTGTCAATCACTATCAAACACTCAGTCTTAGGAGTTTATGGCTTTGTAACAACGCACAACTCATCTTACCAAGAAATATGAGTGACTCTCAATGAATTATGAATAACTTTGTCAAATGATCATAGAAATGAGATCATAGATGAAAGATACGTATGTGCCTCTATTATGGACCCTGGAACGACTAGCCTCATCCTCTTCCTCCTCTAGTGCCACCATTATTCTAGTATAATTTGTATTTGGACAAATAAAATTGTAATGAATATTTGAATTTTATATTTTTCTATTTTATTTTTACATATTTCAATTTTATACAATTTTATTTGTTTAATTATTTTCTTTTTTATTATTTTATATAATTTATATTAATTATTCTATGTAATTTTATTTTTAAAAATATTTGTTAATTATCACAGATGAAATTACAAATGTAAACAAGTCGCCAGTATTTTATAAAGAGTTGAAAAACATTTACTGCATATACCACAATCATCGACAGAATTATTCCAGAGAGTTGGGAAAAAATTATTGTATATGTGATTAGTACTTAAAAGTGTATTTTTATCAAGGTTTTATACCATCATTTTGCACTTGAATTATCAATAACTCCTTAACTAGAACATGTTTTATAATAACAAGTCTGATAATATAAGTTACCTATAATTTATGGTAAATGCTTATTTTAAATGCAGGTATTCTCATAATTCAAAGGATTAATTGTTGTGATTAACTATTGGAAGTGAGAGGATAAAGAAAAGGCTGAGCTTAGAAAGGAGATGCTTATTCAATTCAAATTCTAACACTGTTTAGTTATTGGGTCATATTTAAAGCTATAGATCTTGGATTGCAGATTGATTTATATTACTAGAAAGATAAGAAATAAGCCTATAATTTTCATGTATGGAAAGACCCAAATCTATCATTTTTGAATTCAAAGTTTGGCCACAAAAGAGAAGTCAGAATCTATCCTACAATCCAGCCCAAACAGTGCTCAGATTTTTAACCATAACTAGAGTTCTCGAAGGAGAAATTATATGAAATTTGATAGGTGAAGGAGAAGATAATTTCCAATAACTTTCATGAAGAACACTTTGTCAAATTCTGATTGCATTAATATCATTTCATCCAGCCAAAATGCTTTGAGTGTTGTTATCCACTAAATCAATAGTTGGTCATTACATCAATTATCAATTACTAAATAAATCGTTCTGAATTTTAGCCTATAAAATGAGGCATTTGCCATTCATATCAAGATCATGTTCTTATTGTCTGATTGATACTTAAAAGTGTATTTTTATCAAGGTTTTATATCATCATTTTGCACTTGAAGTATCAATAACTCCTTAACTAAAGCATGTTTTATAATAATATATCTAATAATATAAGATACCTTTAATTTATGGTAAATATTCATTTTAAATACAGGCCTATCACATAAATGAAAGAATTGATTGATGACTTTAAGAACTTAAATTGCAAGGATAAAGAGATGGCCAAACTTAGAAAAGAGATGTCGGTGCAATCCAAACCGGAACACTGTTCGGTAATTGGGTCATATCTAGAGCTACAAATCTCAGATTTAGGTCCAATTTATATGGATGGAAAGGTACTTAGGTCTAACTTATATGGATGGAAAAGTAAGACATAGGCCTACAACTTTCATATGGAGCCCAAGATCTAAAAAGGCCATTATCAAGTCCAAATTGTAGCAACAACAAAGAAGCCCGAATCTGTCTTCCAGCCCGAGCACTGTTCGGTATTTTGGCCATATCTGGAGTTCTAGAAGTCCAAATGAGCTGAATTGTTTACACAAGAAAGCTGAGACAATTGCCTACAACTTTCATGTTTGCAACTGGCTCCAATTTTGACGTTATCAATGACGTTTTGGGCAGACAAGAGAAGATAAAGATTGTCACCAAGTCAAAAGTTGGCCACCCACTTATCAATTAGTCATCAAATCAATAGTTCCCATTTTTGGCCTATAAAAGGAGGCATTTGCCATGAATTTAGGCATCTTGGTTTCCAGATCAAGATCATGCTCTTCCTTTCTCTCTTTGTATTTTTTATGCTTTGTTTTCATTAATATTAAGTTTATGCCTTTCATTTCCTTTCCTTTACTTAGTTAACTTTTATGTTCTTATTTTGTTTATCTATTTTGCTTTCTTTCATTATGTCTAGCTAAGTTAATTATGTCAAGGTGAAAAGGTTACACTAATGGTGTAAGAATAAGTATAATGTAAACTTAATATGAACTTTAATGTTTGATACTAACATGTTTTATATTTGTTATCTTGTTCACTCTTTAATACTTTGCTTGTTAAATGACTAATCTTGATTTATGTTATATAACACTTGGTACAACAAATGCTTGGCACTTTCATAGCCCATAATGTATGGTATAACCGACACCTGAGCTATGAAAGGAACTTGATTTATTGTTAACATAAGTTATAATCATGAATGCTTGACGAGATTTACAAGTATTAGCATTAATTGAATAAGATGACTAATGTAATCATGTTAACAATATATAATCTGATTGGAACCTCCTTTGTGTGTGGTTTCCAATTCAATAATAAGAGTTTATACTATACTTGTTTGATATACCATTAGTGGAACCTCTAACCTTGACATTTGTTATTATCATTGTTTAATCGTTACATTAATATTCCATCTCAAAGTTCTCATGTATAAATGCAATGTGAACTTTAATGCTTATGCTAAACAACTTGCTATTAACATGTCTTATCATTTTTATGTTATTAATTCTTACTACCTTGCTTGTTAAATGATTAATCTAGATTTGTGTTATATAACACTTGGTGCATCAAATACTTGATGTTTCATAGTCTTTGGCCGACATCATTATTATGAGACAAACTTGATTTGTTGTCAACATAAGTTAACATCATGAATACTTGATAAAATTTATAATTATGGTGTTACATAAATAAGATGATTAATATAATCATGTTGATAGACTTTGTATTTTCTTCCTACACGTGCATGAAAGTTTGATCACATACATTAAGTGGTAGACTTTGTAGGTTATCCTCATCATTTTTAGAAAAAATGGCCAAAAAAGATAACTAGTCACTTCATAACAAGAATAATGAGAATAACCAAGTTAGAACACTCAGAGACTAAATGAATCCTACAATAATAAGTACACCCTCATGTATAATTTTTCCTCTTGATGCATCTCACTTTAATTTTTAGTCAGGTATTATTCAATTTTTACCTTTTTTTCATGGCTTAGATATAGAAAATTCATACTTGCATTTGAAAGAATTTGAAGAAGTCTATAACACCTATAATGACTTAAATTTTAGCATGAACACCATG
>NW_011501061.1:25697-26023 GCF_000495115.2 Populus euphratica
AAAAAAAAAGTAGACAATTAAAATCTGTTCAAGACATTGTGTGTCAAATATGTGAAATGAATAAACATGTAACCAATGATTGTCCATCTTTTCCTTCCTCCAAAGAATGCCTCCATGAACAAGCTCATGCTTTAAATAATTTTCAAAGGCTCAATCATAACCCATACTCGCAAACATACAACCCTGGATGGAGAAATCACCCAAAATTTATTTGGAAAAGTGGTAACAATAATGTACAAACTTCACAACCACTATTTCAAGCACATCATAATTTCTAAAATTCTCATGGATATGCACCTCCTTATGCTCCACCTCCTACAAGAAAT
>NW_011501061.1:26122-26575 GCF_000495115.2 Populus euphratica
TTAACATGTGCTCTCAGTTTCCAAGAGAAAGGTAAGTTTCCATCTCAACCACAGTAAAATTCTAAGATGGCAATGCAATGTAAATGCAAGTAGTTTCGGAAGCTATTATATGGATCAAGTCAAATCATTCATCACTTTTCGTAGTGGTAAGGTCATTGAAAAACCCACTCTTGAACCTTATGAGAAAGATAATAAGTTAATCTCTGAGGGTAAGGAAAGGATTGAAGCTGAACATTGAAAATAAAAGATTGAATCCCTGCCAACACTTTTATTTCCTAATGTCATAACCAAACAATGAAAAGTCAATTACAACTTTGAAATCCTTAAAACTTTCAAACAGGTAAGGATCAATATACCTTTGCTGGATGTTATTAAATAGGTACCTTCTTAGGCTAAATTTTTAAAAAATCTGTGCACTGTGAAGAGAAAACTGAATGTGAAAAAGAAAACCTT
>NW_011501061.1:26669-34265 GCF_000495115.2 Populus euphratica
TTACTTGATCTTGGAGCTAGTGTGAATTTACTTTCATATTCAGTATTTCAATGTCTCAATTTAGGTAAGTTAAAACCAACTTCTGTAACTATGTTACTTGCTGATAGATATGTAAACATGCCTAGAGGAATAGTTGAAGATATGTTAGTACAAGTTGATAAATTTATTTATCTTATGGATTTTATCGTCCTAGATACACAAACTGTTAAAGCATGTAATTTAATTCTTTTTATTTTTGGACATTCATTTCGTGGAACTTCTAACACATTGATTAATTGTAGGAATAGACTGATGAAGTTATTATTTGGAAACATGACATTGGAGATGAATATTTTCAATATTTTCAAGTAACCTAGAGATAATAATGATTTACAAGAAGTGGACTTTATTGAACAATTAGTTCATGATCAATTTGAAACTATTTCCAGTGAAATTAAGTTTAATGAATCTGAGAATTTGCAAATGGTTTATTTTCAGGAAGAATCAAAAGTAAGTAATTGGAAACCACATATTGAAGAGTTGCCACTATGATCAATTGAGTCTATACCTTCATGCGTTCAACCACCAAAACTTGATTTGAAGTCATTACCACTCAATCTCAAATACTCATTTTGGGAGAAAATAAAACTTTTTTGATAATAATTTCTTCCAAACTTAATGCACATCAAGAAGGTAAGTTATTACAAACTCTAAAAATGCACAAAAATACATTAGGATGGATCATAGCTCATATAAAAGGAATTAGTCCTTTGATTTGCACACACAAGATTTATTTAGAGGAAAATGCTAAATCCTCTAGAGAAATGCAATGAAAGCTTAATTCTAATATGAAAAAAGTAGTGAGGAATGAAGTCATTAAGCTTCTAGATAATGAAATCATTTATCCTATTTCTGATAGCAAATTGGTAGGTCCTAACCAAGTGTACCCAACAAGTCTGGAGTTACTATGATAACAAATGAGAAAAATAAGTTAATTCCAACTAGGACTGTTACTAGTTGGCGCATGTGCATTCACTATAGGAAACTTAATTTAATGACTAGAAAAGATCATTTCTGGTTTTTATAGAAGGTTCATCAAAGATTTTAGTGTAATATCTAAGCCTTTAAGTAACCTTCTAACAAAGGATACTATTTTTGAATGGACTGAACATTGTGAAGAAGCCTTTGTTAAACTTAAAAACTTGCTTACTTGTGCTCCTATCATTCAACCTCCCGATTGGTCATTACCTTTTGAAATAATGTGTGATGCTAGTGATTATGCCGTAGGTGCTGTTTTGGGACAAAGAAAAGATAAGAAACCTTATGTAATTTACTATGCAAGTAAAACTTTAAATAGTGCTCAAATGAATTATACCACCACTGAAAAAGAATTACTTGCAGTAGTATTTGCATGTGAAAAATTCAGATCTTATCTTGTTGGCTCACCTGTTGTTGTTTTTAGTGATCATGCAGCATTGAAATATCTTCTTTCTAAGAAAGATTCCAAGGCTAGATTGGTGCGGTGGATTTTATTACTTCAAGAATTTGATATCACAATCAAAGACAGGAAAGGCACCAAAAATCTTGTCACGAATCATTTGTTAAGATTAAGAACATATTCGAGATCTAACATCACACCAATCGATGACTACTTTTCTAATGAATCCTTATTTTTTGTCTTTACAATACCTTAGTTTGCTAATATTATTAATTTTCTTTTTTTCAAGATATTTGCTAACTCATTGGAATACCCAAGACAAAAGAAAGTTTTTGAACGAAGTGAAGAACTTTTATTGGGATGACCTTTATTTATTCAAATATTGTCCTAATCAAATATTTCGAAGATGTATTTTAGATAATGAGATAAGTAGTGTCATTACATTTTGTCATTCTAAGGCATGTGGGGGGTCATTTCTCATCAAGAAAGACAACTGCAAAAATCTTACAAAGTGAATTTTACTAGCCCACTATGTTCAAGGACTCACATGCATTCTACAAGACTTGTGAAAATTGTCAAAAGTTGGGATCTATTTCAAAACGTCACATGATGCTTTTAAATCCTATTCTTGTCATCAAGATCTTTGACTGTTCATATATAGATTTCATAGGTTTATTTCCTCCATCATTTGGTTTCTTATACATATTAGTCGCCATAGATTATGTTTCAAAATGGATAGAGGCAATTCCAAGTCGAAACAATGATCACAAAACAATGATAAAGTTTTTAAAAGAAATTATTTTAAGCCGATTTGAAATCCCTCGAGCCATGATAAGTGATGATGGAACATATTTCTGCAACAAGTTTGAGTTTTTAATGAAGAAATATGGAATTATACACAAAGTTGTCATCCCTTATCACCTCTAAACAAGTGGATAAGTAAAACTTGCTAATAGGGAGATTAAACAAATCCTAGAGAAAACAATGAACCCTAATAGGAAATACTAGTCTCTAAGACTTAATGATGCACTTTGGTCTTATCGAACTGCTTATAAAACATCATTAGATATGTCACCTTATAGACTAGTCTATGGAAAACCTTGTCACTTGCCTGTGGAACTTGAACATAAAGCTTATTGGGCTATTAAAACTTTCAATTCAAATCTGGATGATGCTAGTCAACTGCGAAAATTACAAATAAATGAGCTTGAGGAAATAAGAAATGATGCATATGAAAATTCAAGAATTCATAAAGCAAGAATAAAAGAATTTCATGACAAGAAAATACATAGAAAAACCTTCAATGTTGGTCAAAAAGTCTTGCTTTATAATTCTCGACTGCATTTATTTCCTGGAAAATTAAGATCATATTTTCTGAAAAACTAAGATCAAGATAGAGTGGTCCTTTTATTGTGAAACATATGTATCTATATAGGGCCTGTGATATTGAGAATCGAAAGAATGGTAATGTTTTTAAGGTAAATGGACATCGTTTGAAAGTTTACTTTGATAGTTTTTTAATTGAAAATGGCTCTATTGAATTGGGTGATCCTTTATATAAAGATTAATTCTTTCTCTCATATTGATTTTGTGTTTCTTTTTGGTATGACCTTTGTTTTGCTAGTTTCTTTCACCCTGGTCAAATGGCGGATAACGGTACTCGTGATTTAAGTTAGTTTTTTCAGTTTTCCATAATAACTGATATCTATGTATATATTTGTGCAATTCTTTGCTCTTTCTCCCTTTTATACATCTCTTTTCATTTGAAATGGACACAACTCTTGAAAAATTGAAAAAGTATTTTCCCGCTTTGCCTCAGAATACGATTATAAAAATTACCGTGCTAGATGTGCATGATTGAGATTGTTAATCAATTATGGAATTCCTGAAGATATTCACTAGCTAATTGAAGCAAAGGTCTGATTATCAGGTGAATTCTCTAATTTTTTCATTTCATACATGCTTGGAACAAGTAAAAGCACTTTTGCAAATAAACGTCATGTAAAATGAGTGAAAGTATATCATAGATGTGCCAGATGAACTTGTAATGCAAAATGTCATTCTTTAAAAATGGTATCTGTAAATTGTGAATGTCACACCCTCTCACACGCGACGTTCGATGGTGATTTTTTTTGTTTATTTTGCTTGATTGGTTCTTCGGAGTCGCCACCTAGTATTATGGTCACTAGAAAACCTAACCAGTCTTTTAGAAATTCTAAGGTAAGGGATTGGTTGCGAAAAGGAAAGGTATTAACACCCCTAGTATGCCCTACCTAAGGTAAGTTGCTTGATGCTTGGTTTGCCTTATAATTGCTATAGTGTTAGTGTTTTCTAATCCCACTAGTTTTCCTAGGTTTGATTCACACTAAATTTATTAAGATAGAAATCCAAGGAGATTCTATATGCTTTAAAAACTCATTTTTCCCTTAACATTTCAAGAGTTTTTGCGACTCGTAAACTATGGAGTCAAAAATTGAAATGTCATTGATTATAATCAAGGCTTCTTTCAAGGATATATGATGACTTATTATTCCTAGAAAAATATTTTGGATATTAACCACTTGGGTTTCTTTGTCCTAACAATAACAGCGAATAATAACAAATTATTCCCAATAATATTTTGTATATTCATCCTTTAGGTATTTCTTTATCCAAACATTAACAGTGAATAATAGATGAATTGCCCCAAAAAATAAGATTTTTATATTTTTTGAAACAATGGCGAACACCCTTTGGAGTTTTACAAACATGTTGTAAAATCTAGAAATACAAGAAAATAATTTGTGTTATGTTTAAGAAATCCATGTGAAAACATATTTTTGAAACTTACAATATTTTTCGCATAAAAAAAGCGTTCAAATCATGTTAGGGTATTGACCGTATGCAACACACAAGAAAACAAATTTTGATATATATGTGTGTGTGTGTGTGTGTGTGTGTGTGTGTGTGTGTGTGTGTGTGTGTGTGTGTGTGTGTGTGTGTGTGTGTGTGTGTGTGTGTGTGTGTGTGTGTGTGTGTGTGTGTGTGTGTGTGTGTGTGTGTGTGTGTGTGTGTGTGTGTGTGTGTGTGTGTGTGTGTGTGTATTTGCCGCAATTACGTCGAAAACCGGGTATTCTAAATACGAGATTGATATATTTTTTTTTAAATATATATAAAAAAAATCAGACCTTAAAAAAAATATTCCAAAAAATAAATCTCCTTCTCTTTCTTTTATTTTTTTCAAAAAAAAAAAGAATTAGGTCTAGCTGGGTCACTTGCCTTAGCAGGGGACCTGGCAAGACACAAAATTTAAACAAACTATTCAAGTGAATTATAATTCACTTGAACATCAATCACAAAAGATTGTACAGTAACAAGTATTATTAAAATGCAAAGCAAAGAGAATGCATGGACTTACCTGGTGCTAAAACAGGCGAAAGAGATGGCACTACAGTTGCTGCACCCGGTTACTGGCTACTGGTTCTAGTGAAAGAAAACAAAGGCCACGCTGGTTTTAGCCTCCTTTCCTTACTTCTTCCAGTTTTCCTCTCTTCTATTTCCCTCCTTCTTTGTTCTACTTCTTGGCGCTAAAACAGGCGAAGGAGATCGCACTGTAGTTGCTACACCTGGTCGCTGGCTACTAGTTCTGGCAAAAGAAAACAATGGCCACGCTGGTTTTGGCCTCTTTTCATTGCTTCTTCCTGTTTTCTTCTCTTCTCTCTCCCTCCTTCTCTGTTCTAATTTCTTGTTCCTTTTTTCACCTTTCGCAACAATGAACAAAAACTCATGTTCTCTATGTTTCACGTTTTATCTGCATATCTTTAGTTGTTTTATTCTACTCTTTTCTCTTAGTTTTCTTTTTCTTTTTATGCGTTTTCTTTTCGTTTTTTCGCCCCCTTCTAGGTCATTAGAGGGGCTTATATATAAACTAGCATATCTCTATTTAGGAAAGATTTAATGCATTATTTCTAGGACGCAAATCCCTACTGATTTTCTATAAGAAAAACGCAAAAAGGAACCAGTAATATTCTGATTTTGATGTTTGATTTCTATACAGTTTTTTAGAGGATGGTGTGGCTTCTTTCTTTCTTTCCATAAGGCCAGCTGCTCCCTTTGAAATGAGGCAATAAAAACATGGTTGCAGCCCCAAAAGTCAGGCATGATAATAAAGGAAAACAACAGGAATTTGCAAAGAAAAAAAAGGAAAGAAATCAAATGGGTAAGGTGTGGTAAAAATCTTGTTATTTATGATGATCCAGCCCCCTCTCCAGCTTTTAATATCCTTCTTCAATTCAATCCCGCATTTCAGCACTTTTCAATTCAGTCCTTGGTCCAAAAAAATCCTTCGAATTAATCTCGCAAACTTGGGCTAGATCCTTCCCACGGTAGAATTTCTTTGCCATCATGTTAGATATTCAAACGGAAATATATTGAGCTTCTGATATCAAAATCAAGCGATTTAAAAGCCTAAATTTATCTACGCGTTCAGAACTACGACTTTGATGAAGGAGTCAAAGTGAGATAAAATCATTTTAAAGAATAAAATTTGGCAGTAATTTGGTTAGTAAAAAAGGATCTCCGAGTCTAATTTAGAAACTAAAAAATGCCAAGAATCCTGATATGACTAAGAGTATGATCTAAGAACAAATCAATAAAATTTATGATGGAAATAGAGTTTTTAGTGTAAAACTTGAGTTAGGATCTTTCCCGCGGTAGAATTCTCTACCTTCACGTTAGATATTCAAACTGGAATATCTTGAGCTTTTGATATCGAAATCAAGCAATTTAAAAGCCCAAATTTATCTACGCGTCCAAAACTACAACTTTGATAGGGCGTCGAAGTGAGATAAAATCATTTTAGAGAATAGAATTTCGCAGTAATCTAGTTGGTCAAAAAGGTTCTTGATTTGACAATGCTGAGCATCCAAATCTAACTGAGAATCTACCCTAAGAACAATGATCCTTAGGACCTAATAAAGGTGTAGGTCAATTTTTTCAACATGTCCTGAGTGATAGAATATAGCTAGGATGGTTAGATATCATACGAAACCATGTCAGAATTAGAGTCTAAGTTGGAACAAAAATTGCGACAGTAGTAGAATCATTTTTTTTAGTATAAATTCTAAGGGATTTATCCAACCTTAAAGACTATATAAAGAAGGAGCAAATTTAGTATCATGAAGAATCCTGATCAATCTAATAAAACTTGATGATTTTGGCAACAAAGGGGAAGGATAAAAAGATTACAAATAGCTTAAACAGGGTTCGAAAAAAATATTTCTTTTTCCTCTGCTTTTGTCAATTTTCTAGCAAACATGAGCTATACTCTTACACTCAGTTCAAAAGGGGTATATCCATCACACGGGGTCCAAAATTGACTAACAACAGTGAAGATAAAGTACAATTCATTAAGGATGGCCTAAGTAAGGAATCTTTACATAATCATTGACTCTTGAGACGCACCCTAGTGAAGATTTGCATCATGCAATTCATGATTTATAGCTACAATTTCATAAAAAAACATGCTCGACATAGTCTTGGGAATCTAACTAAAAAAAACCCTGTTTGCTAGTTTTTAAGAAAATTGGATGGGAAGCCTATCCCCAACCCATAGAGGGCATTTAAGCTGTTCTTGGACATAAAATCAAGGGAAGATGTGAGCCACAATCACAACTATTGTACATACACATGTTTTTTTTTTAAATAAATAAAAAGAAATAATAATAAAAAGAAAAAAAGAGAGAGACTCTAATTGGACTACGTATGATTGTATTTTAACTTTTTCATCTATAAAATCTTCTCTTCCTTCTCTTCATTTCTACTCAACCCACAAATTCTACAAATATCAAAGTGTGTAGAAATAGCAAGTTCCCGTATGATTGTATTTTAACTTTTTCATCTATAAAATCTTCTCTTCCTTCTCTTCATTTCTACTCAACCCACAAATTCTACAAATATCAAAGTGTGTAGAAATAGCAAGTTCCTCATGTCATCAAATATGAAATATTTATGTTTTTGATGGATCTAGTCTTGGGAAAGAAAAAGAGTTTTTAGAATCAGCAAATCATCTTGGTCGGGTATTAGTTGCGAGAAAGATTCATTTAGTGTATAGAGGAGGCAACTTTAGGTTAATAGGGGGTGTGTCAATAACTGCATTTTTAGGAGGTAGTCAAGTTTTGGGGGTCGTCCCTGAAGCTTTA